>NC_134515.1:1351760-1602638 GCF_027942865.1 Odontesthes bonariensis
GGCGCCGTTTGGGAGGATCTGCGCCGGCTGAAAGCAGCGTTTAGAAACCCAACGGTGATGTTTGCAGAAATTAAAACATGAAACCGGAGTGAAACTCCATTCTGCTTACTCATTCGATCAGACAGTATGCAGAGCGTTTACCCCACAATGCATTTCGCTCCTGCCCGAGCCGAAATCAGCCGGCCTGAAGCTGATTTCCCTTAAGCTCTAAAACTCTGTAAACTTTAGCAACATTTGAAACATTTTCAGGTGAGAAAGTAGTCGTTTAGATCCCCAACGTGTTGAAAACCTGACAAAATACCGGCTGTTTACAATTTTGTTCCCACGAATTCGGCGCTGCTAAAGCTAGCCGCAGTGAGCAACGCACTTCCTGTTATTTTCACAAAATAAAATACCCGTTGCCTTTCATCATAGGGAAAGCCATTACCATACAATTGGTGCTTTTGTTTGAAAACAGGAAGTGAACCTACCCTCGTTGTAGCTAGCTTGAAACTGCCGTTTTGACAGGAAATGACGATCGGCGACGTCACGTTACGTTGCATCTTGGGTAGTTTGAGTATGAGTAGTAACCTCATGATGCATACCCAACATTTAGGAGAATCTAGTATGCATCTGGGAACTTAAAAAAAGTTAAAGTTAGTAGGAGTAGTAGGAGAAGTAGGCGGTTTCGAACACAGCCACAGCAATGTTTTCGCTCTTTGGCGCCCCCTGCAGGTGTGATGAAACATCGCCGTGAGCCCTGCACATGCACAGCTGCTACGAGGCCAAAAAGACGCCTTAAAAAAGCCCAGAAAGACATTGAGTGACCCTAAAGAAACCAAACTTTGGCTGGAAACCAAAGGCCCGGGAAGCTCTGGGGCGGTTTCAGTTCTCAGGAATGTGCAGAACAAAAGTAAACGCACTCCACAGTGAGTCAGAAGCACATAGCGTCATGATTCACAAACTTCTTTTGTGCCGCTTTCACTCCTTTCAGACATGATTCAGCATGAGAACGTTCCCATCTTAGTAAGTTAAACATGCGGCTGAAGTCAGTGATTCTAAATGAAAGCCGAAGGTTTAACGTCTCAAAGGTTTTTATTTCTTTAGAGGACGAGAAATAACAAGCTTTGAGCTTTTCCTGGTGTAAACAGAGCTGTCAGTTTGAACAGGTTAATGCCAGAAGATGAATGTTTCAGTCGGCCTGAAGCATCGAGCGATGCTGCCAGCGAAGGACGCGATGCGGCCGCGCCTCATGATTCATGAGCCTGAGTTATGATTCTATAAAAAAATAACCGAGTTACTCAGATACACTGAGTCTGAGGCCAAAGCCTGAGCAGAGAAGCCCGAGTGACACACGAAGAATGAGCATCTCAGCTCCAGGTGAGGACATCCCGTCCCCTCCTCTGACCCTCAGGGACTCTGCCAGGACCGGAGTCCAGCTCGGGTTCAGGAGCTGCTGGACTTCAGCCATTTTGTTGCTGCTGCCAGTCAGCGGCGGAGCCAAGAAACTCTGACATGTTGGAGCTTTGTGCCAAGAACGGAGGCATTCCCATGAAGCCGTTGTGACGGCTCACTCCCACGTTGTCTTTCACAACCGAGGCAGGCAGAGACGAAACAAAGGTAAACACAATTCCTCAGCAGACACTCAGCATGTTTACAGCCTCAGTCTGAGCCGGACCGGACCAACTGAGCTGGAGCGGACCATCGAACTGGACCAGAGGCTAGGTTAGGGGCTAGGTCTGAGGCTAGGTTAGGGGCTAGGTCAGGGGCTAGGTTAGGGGCTAGGTCAGGGGCTAGGTCTGAGGCTAGGTTAGGGGCTAGGTCTGAGGCTAGGTCAGGGGCTAGGTCTGAGGCTAGGTTAGGGGTTAGGTCTGAGGCTAGGTCTGAGGCTAGGTCAGGGGCTAGGTCTGAGGCTAGGTTAGGGGCTAGGTCTGAGGCTAGGTTAGGGGCTAGGTCTGAGGCTAGGTCAGGGGCTAGGTCTGAGGCTAGGTTAGGGGTTAGGTCTGAGGCTAGGTTAGGGGCTAGGTCAGGGGCTAGGTCTGAGGCTAGGTCTGAGGCTAGGTTAGGGGCTAGGTCTGAGGCTAGGTCTGGGGCTAGGTCAGGGGCTAGGTCTGGGGCTAGGTCTGGGGCTAGGTCTGGGGCTAGGTCTGGGGCTAGCTTTGAGGCTAGGTTGGAGGCTAGGTCTGAGGCTAGGTCTGAGGCTAGGTTAGGGGCTAGGTCTGAGGATAGGTTAGGGGCTAGGTCTGAGGCTAGGTCTGAGGCTAGGTTAGGGGCTAGGTCTGAGGCTAGGTCTGAGGCTAGGTTAGGGGCTAGGTCTGAGGCTAGGTTAGGGGCTAGGTCTGAGGCTAGGTCAGGGGCTAGGTCTGGGGTTAGGTCTGAGGCTAGGTCTGAGGCTAGGTTAGGGGCTAGGTCTGAGGCTAGGTTAGGGGCTAGGTCTGAGGCTAGGTCTGAGGCTAGGTCTGAGGCTAGGTCTGAGGCTAGGTCTGAGGCTAGGTCTGAGGCTAGGTTAGGGGCTAGGTCTGAGGCTAGGTCTGAGGCTAGGTTAGGGGCTAGGTCTGAGGATAGGTTAGGGGCTAGGTCTGAGGCTAGGTCTGAGGCTAGGTTAGGGGCTAGGTCTGAGGCTAGGTCTGAGGCTAGGTTAGGCGCTAGGTCTGAGGCTAGGTTAGGGGCTAGGTCTGAGGCTAGGTTAGGGGCTAGGTCTGAGGCTAGGTTAGGGGCTAGGTCTGAGGCTAGGTTAGGGGCTAGGTCTGAGGCTAGGTCAGGGGCTAGGTCTGGGGCTAGGTCTGGGGCTAGGTCTGGGGCTAGCTTTGAGGCTAGGTTGGAGGCTAGGTCTCAGGCTAGCTTTGAGGCTAGGTTTGAGGTTAGGTCGGAGGCTAGCTTTGAGGCTAGGTCTGAGGCTAGCTTTGAGGCTAGGTCTGAGGCTAGCTTTGAGGCTAGGTCTGAGGCTAGCTTTGAGGCTAGCTTTGAGGCTAGCTTTGAGGCTAGGTGAGGCTAGGTTTGGGGCTAGGTGAGGCTAGGTCTGAGGCTAGCTTTGAGGCTAGCTTTGAGGCTAGGTTTGGGGCTAGGTTTGGGGCTAGGTTTGGGGCTAGCTTTGAGTCAGTGTGTGCGTAACGGTGCGTCACCTCCTGCAGCAGCTCGTTGTCCTCCATGAACTTCTTGGCGGCGGCGCTGGCGCCCTCCGCCTGCTTCTTGAAGGCTTCGTTGGAGGCCATGAGCGAGGCCTGCTGGGAGAGCAGGGTGGCAAGGCGACGCAGCAACCTGCAACAAACACACGAGCACGGCGTCAGAGCGCGACCACGGAGGCCACCATTGGATCCCTGCAGCCATCTTAATGATTTAACTCGGGCTGGGCAACGATTAAAATGTTTAATCTAATTAATCACATGATTTCCCTGATTAATCACGATTAATCTCATTTGTACGCAGAATCCAAAAATGAATCCAAAAGTAGTGTATAGCTTTTAGCATTTAGCTTTATTTTAAATGTGCTGCCATATGAATGAAAGTGCCATAACATTTGTTGTGCAAACACACTTTTAACATCAGCATCTTTCTGTAGTTTTTATGTAGAAGCCTCGCTCCACTGTCTGTTTCCTTGAATGACTTGCTGCTATCAGTTGTGTGTTTTGCCTTTAAGTGATATTTTAGACTGGAACTACTACGCTGAGAAGACAATTCAACTTGGCAGAGTTTACAGATGACTTTGGTTCTGTCGACTCCGCCGTCTGGAAGAACTTTAAAATGAAAATGGCCGAGTAAAAGTTCCGTACCCTTCTCCATGTTTGGTGGATCCGCCGATTACTTTCTTTTCCTGTTCCACAGCAGACAGCAGCAGACTCTTACAAAATAAAAGCCTGTGAGCAACAGACTTTTACAAAATAAAAGCCTGTGAGCAACAGACTTTTACAAAATAAAAGCCTGTGAGCAACAGACTTTTACAAAATAAAAGCCTGTGAGCAACAGACTTTTACAGAATAAAAGCCTGTGAGCAGCAGACTTTTACAAAATAAAAGCCTGTGAGCAGCAGACTTTTACAAAATAAAAGCCTGTGAGCGACAGACTTTTACAAAATAAAAGCCTGTGAGCAGCAGACTTTTACAATAATAAAATAAATAATAAAACCTGCGTTAACGCGCGACAAAATCTTTATCGGCGTTGTGCCCTACATTTAACATTTCTACAGATTCTTTAATAAACACCAGTTTTCCTCTGAAACTCTGCTCCACGTGTTCTTTTTTTCTGGGAGAATCTAACTTCAGCTTTTTGTTTAAAACCCCGTTTCCTCTTTGACTTTCTGTCTCCTGCAGATCAACTCTTCTTCTGTTTCTCATTCCCAGGAACAGAAACACGAACCGGGGGGCAACACGCCCCGACTCACCCCTGACATTTCCCCCCCCGGAGGCCACAACATGTGAGCCAGAGAGCTGCTGGGTCAGATGAAGGAACCAGGTCAGAGGCACAGCTTCTGTTTATATCAGGACGATACTTGGAAATCTGTGTTACTGAACTATTTCATACCTCAATCAGTGGAGGAAATGTTCTCTGAGAAGCAAAGCCTTCGGTTATCAGGCCCCTCTCTGTGGAACCAGCTGCCAGTTTGGGAGGCAGAGCCTTCAGTTATCAGGCCCCTCTCTGTGGAACCAGCTGCCAGTTTGGGAGGCAGAGCCTTCAGTTATCAGGCCCCTCTCTGTGGATCCAGCTGCCAGTTTGGGAGGCAGAGCCTTCAGTTATCAGGCCCCTCTCTGTGGAACCAGCTGCCAGTTTGGGAGGCAGAGCCTTCGGTTATCAGGCCCCTCTCTGTGGAACCGGCTGCCAGTTTGGGAGGCGGAGCCTTCGGTTATCAGGCCCCTCTCTGTGGAACCGGCTGCCAGTTTGGGAGGCAGAGCCTTCAGTTATCAGGCCCCTCTCTGTGGAACCAGCTGCCAGTTTGGGAGGCAGAGCCTTCAGTTATCAGGCCCCTCTCTGAGGAACCAGCTGCCAGTTTGGGAGGCAGAGCCTTCAGTTATCAGGCCCCTCTCTGTGGAACCAGCTGCCAGTTTGGGAGGCAGAGCCTTCAGTTATCAGGCCCCTCTCTGTGGAACCAGCTGCCAGTTTGGGAGGCAGAGCCTTCGGTTATCAGGTCCCTCTCTACCTGTAAGACCAGGCATAAAACTTTCCTTTCTGATAAAGCTTATAGTTAGGGATGGCTCAGGTGACCCTGAAACATCCCATAATTAAGCTGCTATAGGCCCAGCCTGCTGGGGGAGCTCCCATGATGCACCTCTCCATGTACATGTGACATCATTGTTGTCATTAACTTGTGTTTCTCTCTCTCTCAGCAGGTGTCTCTGGCCTGGTGTTACGGTGCTTGTTGTCCCCTCTTTCCTGTCCTCCCAGCTGGTCCAGGCAGATGGTTCCTGGTTCTGGTTCTGATGGAGGTTTCTTCCTGTTCAAAGGGAGTTTTTTCTCTCCACAGTCGCCTCGTGCAGCTCAGGACGGGGGATTGGATCACAGTTTCAGTGCAATCTGTTGGTTTCCTGAGCTGGGAAACTGTTTTAATTGGCTCTGAATGAATTGGACTAATTTGGCTTGAATTGGATTAATATATATTTGAAGTGCCCTGAGATGACATTTGTTGCTATTTTGGCACTTTATAAATAAAACTGAATTTAATTAAATTAAACTGAATTCAATTAAACTGAACTGAATTTATTTGAACTGCATCTGAATCAATTGGGTTGTAAATGGCTTGAATTGGATTATTTTATGAATAATTATGATTACAATTAATTGAATTCCAATTGGCTTGAATTGGACTTTATTATCTAAGTGCCTTGACATGATATTTGTTGTATTTGGTGCCATATAAATAAAAATGAATAGAATTGAAAATCGGACTGAATCCTTTTAGTTCCCGGGATGAGATTTGTTGTATTTTGGTTGAATCGTCTTATTTGTGAAAGCAACAAGCTTCATTCGGGTTTAATTCATGACTGAAACCGTCTCCATGTTGAGACACTTTGAACATATTGAGCATATATTCTTACTAGCATTACTACTGTCATTATTACTGTTTTCCCCTTTATTTATTTATTTAATTTATTGCATTGTTCATTTATTTAACTTTGCTATCTATGCTTATATGTTTTTTTTTCTCCTTTACAGCAGTATATGGGTGTTGTGGGTGGGTTCTGTTTGTAAAAAAGAAAACAAAACCAATTCAAGATATTGTATTTAAATGAATCTTATTTTGTGCTTTCTTGAATAAAAAATATACTTATAAAAAAAAAAAAAAAGAAGTTCCTGGGATGAGATTTGTTGTATTTTGGTTGAATCGTCTTATTTGTGAAAGCAACAAGCTTCATTCGGGTTTAACTCATGACTGAAACCGTCTCCATGTTGAGACACTTTGAACATATCGAGGAATAATTCCTTCTTTCGTGTCGGGACGCGTTCCTGAGCTGAAGCCATCGCCAAGTTACGGAGAAAGCACCAACCCGCAGAGACGAGCAGCTCGCCAGGGGTAAATCTGCCCCCACGTGGAGGTTAGCTCACCGTCATGTGATGCTGCAGCTGCGAACATGTGCCGGTTGTAAATATCTCCCCGCTGATGCGCTCAGGGACTTTTTTCTGACACATAGCAGAAGCCAGCAGGTTGTGACTGTACGTGAGGGATGTTTACTCACATTAGACAAACCCGCTGCAGCTATTTTCAGAGAGTAAAACGTGTCCTAATATAGAACGCCCACTTTGTGACCCGCGTTACACCGAAGCCGAGCGGCCCGACACGTCTGCAGATTCTTCGACTTCCTCTGCTGCCGCTCACAAAGGGAAACCGGTCCGAACTGACAACAGCCGGCGGGCTGCAGCTGCTGCAGCAGAGACGCTTTATAGAGATAAAGCCACGGATTCAACCACGTCGGGGAGACTTCAGACTCCAATCAGGGCACCGAATCGCATCCGCCACGGTGTCATAACTGGAGCCGTTCCCCCGACTCTGAACAGTAAAACCCACCTGGAGCCTAATCTATGAGTCGATTTATGAGAATCTATGACACCAAACATCACATAAAAGTAATAAAACATGAAGATTTAAACAGGAAAAATCAGAATTCTTTAATGTTTTATCACTTTTATGCGATGTTTGGTGTCATAGATCGACTCAGATTGGGCTCCCACCTGGAGCCTAATCTATGAGTCGATTTATGACACCAAACATCGCATAAAAGTGATAAAGAAGGACGCTGTCCAGGATAAAAATCCATGCTGGACAATCCTGCACATCCTCTTCACGATGTGTTGGTCAGCCACAGAAGCACCTTCAGCCAGAGACTTATTGCCCCACGCTGCACCACACAAAGTCATTCCTGCCTGTGGCCATCAAACTGTACAATTCCAGTGTCTGATAGTTATTCATTTCATCATTTATTTATTTATTTATTTCATTACTTCACCATGTGCAACAACAATAATAATTAGCTACTGAGTAGCATTGTAAAGACTGTTTGTTTATTGTATTTTTGTACATATTGAGATTTTTCCTTATCTTATTCATCTTTCTATTTTTTTTTTTGTAACGAGGGCACTGCAAAAAAGGAATTTCCCGCAAGGGATTAATAAAGTAATTTTGAGTCTGAGTCTAAAACATTAAAGAATTCTGATTTTTCCTGTTTAAATCTTCATGAGGACTGTTTTTAGTCCACATTAGGCGCTGTAAAGTGTTCCGTGTGCACAGAATCGGGTCCAAATAAAGAACATGTCAGCCAGTGCAAACCTTTGGCCCTTGAGGTGTTTTTCATTGTTTCTGGATCAATATCGGCCGATTTATCTGCTGCAGACTATCAGCTGGAAATGTGAAGCCGACCCAAGGTAATGAATGGAAGGGTTTGTTCCGTTTCAGTTCCAAATATGGTCGGCTGTCGCTTCCCAGGCCTGAAATACTCGGAGCAGCTGCCAGCGCTTCAGCCTTTCCACCAACACTGCTGCGCTTCTTCTTCTTGGCCGAGGCTGGAAATTCCAGAGTCAGAGTCTCAGGTCAGAGCGGAACGAGTGTGGAGGGCTCCGTCTAAACGCTGGAGCGCTTCCTCCTGTTACCGCCGTTACTGCAGCTGCTGCATCACATGCTGAGGTGAGTCAGAGCGGCAGCTGCAGGACGACGTGACTGCTGCCCCCTGCTGGCCTGAGGCGGAGATCCATCAACTTACAGCCTCCACAATGTTTAAAAGTCCTTCTTCCTGTTCCTGGGAGCATATATCAGGGCGTCTGAGGTGTAAAACTCCTTCTTCCTGTTCCTGGGAGCATATATCAGGGCGTCTGAGGTGTAAAACTCCTTCTTCCTGTTCCTGGGAGCATATATCAGGGCGTCTGAGGTGTAAAACTCCTTCTTCCTGTTCCTGGGAGCATATATCAGGGCGTCTCAGGTGTAAAACTCCTTCTTCCTGTTCCTGGGAGCATATATCAGGGCGTCTGAGGTGTAAAACTCCTTCTTCCTGTTCCTGGGAGCATATATCAGGGCGTCTGAGGTGTAAAACTCCTTCTTCCTGTTCCTGGGAGCATATATCAGGGCGTCTGAGGTGTAAAACACCTTCTTCCTGTTCCTGGGAGCATATATCAGGGCGTCTGAGGTGTAAAACTCCTTCTTCCTGTTCCTGGGAGCATATATCAGGGCGTCTCAGGTGTAAAACTCCTTCTTCCTGTTCCTGGGAGCATATATCAGGGCGTCTGAAGTGTAAAACTCCTTCTTCCTGTTCCTGGGAGCATATATCAGGGCGTCTCAGGTGTAAAACTCCTTCCTGTTCCTGGGAGCATATATCAGGGCGTCTGAGGTGTAAAACTCCTTCTTCCTGTTCCTGGGAGCATATATCGGGGCGTCTGAGGTGTAAAACTCCTTCTTCCTGTTCCTGGGAGCATATATCAGGGCGTCTGAGGTGTTAAACTCCTTCTTCCTGTTCCTGGGAGCATATATCAGGGCGTCTGAGGTGTAAAACTCCTTCTTCCTGTTCCTGGGAGCATATATCAGGGCGTCTGAGGTGTAAAACTCCTTCTTCCTGTTCCTGGGAGCATATATCGGGGCGTCTGAGGTGTAAAACTCCTTCTTCCTGTTCCTGGGAGCATATATCAGGGCGTCTGAGGTGTAAAACTCCTTCTTCCTGTTCCTGGGAGCATATATCAGGGCGTCTGAGGTGTAAAACTCCTTCTTCCTGTTCTAACGCCTGCCGACAGCCGCGCCTGTTACGGTGTTTGCTGCTCGGTCTGCACAGCAGGCAGTGATACGCAGGGAGAGAAAATAGGGCCAAGAGATTGTGAGGTCGGACTTTTTCCTGGAGAACCATTTTGTGATGCAAATGTATTACTCTGTTGAACGCATATTGTTCTGAGAAGCAAAAGGCTTTATTTTTTAAGCCCCAGCCAACTAGCCGGACTACCTTCATCAACACCAAAACTCAGCTGGAACTCTGCTCACAGGACGCAGCAGGGGGTAAGAAGATGTTCAGAAATGATGTTGCTGATATGGGATGTTACACAGCTTCATGTCAGAAGAGGCGAACTATCCCTTTAAAGAGGCGAACTGTCCCTTTAACGGGGAGAAAGCTGTCAGGCATCCAACTTTTAACAGAGTCTGAGCAGCTGAGAAACATGTTGAAGAGAAATAAAGCTGAGTGTCATCGACCAATCAGAAAACACTTTAGCTGGAGCCTCATCTCATTCTTTTTTTTTTGTAATGAATCAGAAACTATTCTGACCGAGCAAAGCTGCCCGACATTAAGAATTAAATGACTGGAAATTATCACGTCTGCTTGAATTAAACTTAAACCATCGTGTGTGTGTGTGCACATGTGTGTGCACGTGTGCGTTTACGTCTTACAGGCAGAGCAGCAGGGCGAAGCCGGCGATGTATTCGTTCCTCTGAGCTCTGAACAGCTTCATGTGGATGTGTTCGATGGCCGTCGGGTTGTTGGTCAGATCCACCTTCTCCGTCACGCTGTACTTCCTGACCTCACGAAACGCATCTGCACACACACACACACATATACGTGTCTTTGGTTGGTTGTGAGGACCTCGGTCTCAGAGTTCTTTGTGAGGACCACCCCTTCCACTACAGCTAGAACAGTGCAAAAAATAAATCTAACACAAGGTGGGAGTGGGGAGTCAGAATGTGACTTTAGATTTCAGAAAACACAAAGTAAAACAAAGGCTGTGTTCGAAACCGCATACTTCTCCTACTACTCCTACTAACTTTAACTTTTTTTAAGTTCCCGGATGCATACTAGATTCTCTGAAATGTTGGGTATGCATCATGAGGTTACTACTCATACTCAAACTACCCAAGATGCAACGTAACGTGACGTCGCCGATCGTCATTTCCTGTCAAAACGGCAGTTTCAAGCTAGCTACAACGAGGGTAGGTTCACTTCCTGTTTTCAAAACAAAAGCACCAATTGTATGGTAATTGCTTTCCCTATGATAAAAGGCAACGGGTATTTTATTTTGTGAAAATAACCGGAAGTGAGTTAGCTCACTGCGGCTAGCTTTAGTAGCGCCGAATTCGTGGGAACAAAATGGTAAACAGCCGGTATTTTGTCAGGTTTTCAACACGTTGGGGATCTAAACGACTACTTTCTCTCCTGAAAATGTTTCAAATGTTGCTAAAGTTTACAGAGTTTAGAGCTTAAGGGAAATCGGCTATGAGTAGTAACCTCATGATGCATACCCAACATTTCGGAGAATCTAGTATGCATCCGGGAACTTCTGCTTACTCAAACTCGCATACTAACTCAAAAAGTTTGTAGGAGTAGTAGGAGAAGAATGCGGTTTCGAACACAGCCACAGTCTGATCTCAGCGTTCACGCGCACCTATGAGGAGGAAGACCAGGATGGCGATGGCCACCATGAACCAGGTGTTTCCATAGAGAGCGATGGTCTGAACGATCCGGGACTTGAAGATCTTGCTCCACCTGGAAAACAAAAATCAAACATTTGAACGAAGAAAAGCAGAAGACCAACTTCACTTTGTGGATATTTTAGGTTTCAAAGCTCAGAAGGCGGCAGCCTCAAACCCAGAGAGCGGAACATGTTGGTCCGATTCTGTTGGGTCGGTTACAGATGACGCTCCAACAGGAGGTCCGAGGCTTTGCTGAGTGGAACCAACAGTTGAACACAAGGTTAAAACTAGGGCTGGGTGAGTTAACTCGTTATTATTGTGCTAACTAGCTAATTATTTAATGCTGATAAATATTTTATCACACATTAACGCAGGTTTTATTATTTATTTTATTATTGTAAAAGTCTGTTGCTCACAGGCTTTTATTTTGTAAAAGTCTGTTGCTGTCTGCTGTGGAACAGGAAAAGAAAGTAATCGGCGGATCCACCTTGCAGCCTTGCTTTGTAGACAACAAAGCAAGGCTGCTCAATTTCTCCATTGATAAAATAAATTCACAACTCTACAACATAAAAATTCATGTAGAATATAGCATATACTTTGTTGTCTACAGTATTAGATCAACCCTCATCTTACTTTGAAGCTCCCAGCTCAAGGAAGTGACGTCGACGCAGCTTTAGCAGCAGAGAAGCTATCAGGCTTGTGTTGATAATAATAAACTCCTGGACTATGTACAAACTTCCAAATGCATCGTTTGGTGAGTACAGACCATATTTGTACTACTGTAGAAGTTTGGTGTCATGGCATGTGATTTTAGTGTGGTAATTTTGGAGATACTGCCAGGGTCCGTTAGCGCTTGTACGAAGCTATTCGGGATAACTCAGTAACTCAGCTGATGTTCAGCCAATATCGGAAAAACTTCGGGTGGGCTACTTGGCTGGATGTCACGGTTCAAATGACCCCAGGGTGAATCTACTACGAACTATCGCTTTAAGAGTAGGCCCTATTCGTATTTCAAAATCCGCATTTTAGTACAAGACACGATTTCGGTTACTGCACAGCCCTTGACACGCCAACAAATCTCAGACAAACCTCGACCAAGCAAGAGCGCACCAGGAGACGTAGCCTGGCTACAAACAGCCCTCGCCCTGACAAAGTTTTCAAACATTGCCAGGCTATGAAACGACAGGCAAAATGAACGAGCAGCAACCCCTCTGTGAAATAAGTTTTCATTCATTGTCTATCTGGCCTGATATGCATCATAAACACTGAGGAATCTTCACCTGCAACACCAGCGACGTCTTTCATCGCTCGTTACCCTGTAACAGACTGCCGACCGCCAGCGCAGTGCGTGGGAGCGGATTCAACATAGTTGCTATTCAGCAATGGGGGCTGATCGCAAGCGCATTCATACAAGGAGAGTGAAAGCAGAGCGGATCAAATAGTTTTTGGTTAGGAGAATGCCATGACATAAAATTATAGTTTTTAGGTTCTGCACCAAAAGCGGCGTTTGCACTTTCTCTACTTTTTTAAAGTGGTGGGGACAAATCTGCTCGTCAGACAAAGTGCCGCGCCTGGTCAGCGGAGGAGAGGGCGTAAAACAGAGAGGACGCAGCTGGTTCTGAACACGAGTCCAAAGTTACAGGAAGGGAAACTCAGACAGAGATATGGAGAGAAAACAAAGACTATGGCTCCCTCTAGTGTCCAAGCAGAACACTGCAGGCACCGGCTGGTTTGAGTCAAACCGGCCTCCTCAGAATCCTGCCTGACTCGGCACCGTCGCTCCTCCGATCAGACCAGAGATCCCAGCTCCTTCACTTTATCTGTTCAGCCCAGAATAAGATGTCAGCACCTGGTGTGGACCTGATTGCACAGAGAGGTGCTGGTCCTTCCTCCTTCTGTTCTCTAGACTACGGCTGTGTTCGAAACTGCATACTACATACTTCCATACTCATCATTTGGCTCCTGCCCGAGCTGAAATCAGCCGGCCTGAAGCTGATTTCTCTTAAGCTCTAAACTCTGTAAACTTTAGCAACATTTGAAACATTTTCAGGTGAGAAAGTAGTCGTTTAGATCCCCAACGTGTTGAAAACCTGACAAAATACCGGCTGTTTACAATTTTGTTCCCACGAATTCGGCGCTACTAAAGCTAGCCGCAGTGAGCTAACGCACTTCCTGTTATTTTCACAAAATAAAATACCCGTTGCCTTTTATCATAGGGAAAGCCATTACGGTACAATTGGTGCTTTTGTTTTGAAAACAGGAAGTGAAGCTACCCTCGTTGTAGCTAGCTTGAAACTGCCGTTTTGCCAGGAAATGACGATCGGCAACGTCACGTTACGTTGCATCTTGGGTAGTTTGAGTATGAGTAGTAACCTCATGATGCATACCCAACATTTAGGAGAATCTAGTATGCATCCGGGAACTTCTCGCTTACTCAACCTCGCATACTAACTCAAAAAGTTAGTATGAGTAGTATGAGAAGTAGGAGAAGTATGCGGTTTGGAACACAGCCCATGTCTTCCCCACAGTTTTGAGTACCTTCAAATACAAACTGAGGACACTACATGTACTTGATTTTCATAATCTGCTTGTAAATTCAATTTAATTTCTTTCATTTGTTTGTGTTTTTATTTGTAATTTGTAACTTTGTATTGTATTTGCTGCTGCCCATCTTAGCCGGGTCTCCTTTGAAAAAGAGGTTCTTAATCTCAATGGGATATTCCTGATTAAATAAAGGTTACAATTAAATTATAAAAAAAAAATGTTAATGACAGCTGTTACATAAGAACCGATTCACCGTTTCCACGCCCCAGGTTTCCAGGTGTTTACTAACCTGAGGCAACAGGTGAGCGCCCGACAGGTTAGCGCAGACAGGTTAGCGCCCGACAGGTGAGCACCGACAGGTGAGCACCGACAGGTTAGCGCAGACAGGTTAGCACCGACAGGTTAGCTCCCGACAGGTTAGCACTGACAGGTGTGCGCCCGACAGGTTAGCACTGACAGGTTAGCGCCCGACAAGTTAGCGCCCGACAAGTTAGCGCTGACAGGTTAGCGCAGACAGGTTAGCGCAGACAGGTTAGCGCAGACAGGTTAGCACTGACCTCTTGGGGGAGATGAAGGGGATGCAGAGCAGAAGAACGAGGAAGACCTCAACATACAGGAAGGTGGCGACCGCCGTCCACTGCAGACTCATCCTGAACACAAAGCAGGCGCACGTTGATGACATCATCACAGAGAGCTCTTTATTAGCAGTTTATTTCTGTCATTATTAACATTTTCTCTGTCAAAACAACAGGAAATTCAGTTCTGTTCAGTCTGTGTTTGGTGACCTTTCTGTGAATGTGGGACAGGATGTGGTATTAACCACCCTGATGTGGTATTAATGCCCCCTGATGTGGTATTAATGCCCCCCGATGTGGTATTAATGCCCCCCGATGTGGTATTAATGCCCCCCGATGTGGTATTAACCACCCCGATGTGGTATTAATGCCCCCCGATGTGGTATTAATGCCCCCCGATGTGGTATTAACCACCCTGATGTGGTATTAATGCCCCCCGATGTGGTATTAATGCCCCCCGATGTGGTATTAATGCCCCCCGATGTGGTATTAACCACCCTGATGTGGTATTAATGCCCCCCGATGTGGTATTAACCACCCTGATGTGGTATTAATGCCCCCCGATGTGGTATTAATGCCCCCCGATGTGGTATTAATGCCCCCCGATGTGGTATTAATGCCCCCCGATGTGGTATTAATGCCCCCCGATGTGGTATTAACCACCCTGATGTGGTATTAATGCCCCCCGATGTGGTATTAACCACCCTGATGTGGTATTAATGCCCCCCGATGTGGTATTAATGCCCCCCGATGTGGTATTAATGCCCCCCGATGTGGTATTAACCACCCTGATGTGGTATTAATGCCCCCCGATGTGGTATTAACCACCCTGATGTAGGGGTGGGCGATATGGGCAAAAAAAAAAAAAAAAATCTCGATATTTTTTAGGATTTTAAGATATTTTGACGATATTTAAAAAAAAAAAAAAATTTTTTAACTTTCATTAAGATCACAATAAAATGAACACAAGCATGCAAGTCTAAGCACACACGGCCGGTACAGTGAAACTGCGAATGGCTCATTAAATCAGTTATGGTTCCTTTGATCGCTCTACCGTTACTTGGATAACTGGCAATTCTAAAGCTAATACATGCAAAACGAGCGCTGACCTTCGGGGATGCGTGCATTTATCAGACCCAAAACCCATGCGGGTGCCTCTCGGGGTGCCGCGGCCGCTTTGGTGACTCTAGATAACCTCGAGCCGTTTCTCAGGCTACTTCTCCCTCCGGAGAGGGAGCCTGAGAAACAGCTACCACATCCAAGGAAGGCAGCAGGCACGCAAATTACCCACTCCCGACTCGGGGAGGTAGTGACGAAAAATAACAATACAGGACTCTTTAAATCCTTTAACGGGGATCAATTGAAGGGCAAGTCTGTTGCCAGCAGCCGCGGTAATTCCAGCTCCAATAGCGCATCTTAAAGTTGCTGCAGTTAAAAAGCTCGTTGTTGGATCTCAGGATAGAGCTGACGGTCCGCCGCGAGGCGAGCTGCCGTCTGTCCCAGCCCCTGCCTCTCGATGCTCTTAGCTGAGTGTCCCGCGGGGTCCGAAGCGTTTACTTTGAAAAAATTAGAGTGTTCAAAGCAGGGCGTGGCGCCGTGGTAAGGGCAGAGGACCACTGGCACCGCACTTTATTGATTTTTGCCGATTGAAAAAATTATTTATTTATTTATATATATATATATATATATATATGTAGCCTATATCTCGATATTGCAAAATTACTCATCGTCAAAACAACATTTACAATAATTTCGCAAACGATACACATCGCCCACCCCTACCCTGATGTTGTATTAATGCCCCCTGATGTGGTATTAATGCCCCCTGATGTGGTATTAATGCCCCCTGATGTGGTATTAATGACCCCTGATGTGGTATTAATGACCCCTGATGTGGTATTAACCACAGGTGGTTCTGCTCTAATCACAGGAAAGCAGATTTCTCCTTCCTTTCATTCAGACCGAACAGATCTGGGTCAGATAATCCAGAGTGATTCATGTCCTGCCAGGGTTGTTAGAGCAGCCCTCAGAGCTCTGCAGTCAGAGTGAAATGTGATTTAATCATGTATTTATATCTTAATTACGTGTCCAAGGTCGACACGTGGAAGCCTCACGAATAAGACTTCGACTTTTCAGGAGCTTCGTGTACAGATTTATGACTTATTGGATTTTAAGAATTAAATTAAAACAAATCAACTGATCTGACACCAAGCGACACGAGGTGTTAGTCTTCCTTCTGGAGTCACTTTAGACTTTATGAAACGATTTATTGTTCTTATTTTTCTTCACATGGACGTCGTTACCAAAAGAGTCAAATTAATATAAGAAATTCAGTTTAAAAAAAATCCTAATCCCAAAAAAATAAACGTTATCACGTTTAAAAGTAGAACAGTTCTGCCTCAGATTCTGGGTTTATGTTCATGTTGGAACATGTTTCAGTGAATCTCTGCAGCTGTTACCATGGAAACATCTGCAGATATTCACTTTAAAGCTGCTCAGAACTGAACTAACTCTGGTTCTGCCTCAGATTCTGGGTTTATGTTCATGTTGGAACATGTTTCAGTGAATCTCTGCAGCTGTTACCATGGAAACATCTGCAGATATTCACTTTAAAGCTGCTCAGAGCTGAACTAACTCTGGTTCTGACTCAGATTCTGGGTTTATGTTCATGTTGGAACATGTTTCAGTGAATCTCTGCAGCTGTTACCATGGAAACATCTGCAGATATTCACTTTAAAGCTGCTCAGAACTGAACTAACTCTGGTTCTGACTCAGATTCTGGGTTTATGTTCATGTTGGAACATGTTTCAGTGACTCTCTGCAGCTGTTTCCTGTTTAACTGGAAACATTTTAAGGATTGAGGGGTTTTCTCAACACTTTTGCACATGTTTCAGCCACACATACATTTCACAGAAAGATAAATAGATGACTTTAATTAATCCCTTTGGAGGTTCCCTCAGGGAAGCTGAACTCTCCAGCTGTTATCTACAGAAACGTACTAAAGACACTAAAGTGTGCTGAGTTCGCACTGAACTCTGTGAGGAGTAACTTTTGATCCGATTTAATCAGTGACACAGAAAGCCTCTGTTCGCCAGGAATGTGTTGTTGAGGCCTGTGTGGATCTGGATCCGGATCAGGGGGGAGTGGCAGCTCAGAGCAGCTGTGTCACGATGCAGTTTCTCACTTTGCCATAGCGCAGACACCAGTCAGCTGCTTTAATTAATCACATCAGCTGTGTTCTCCAACGTTTTCTCACTTATAATAAGCTAAAAACAGAGTAATCTCCCACATTATAAACCTCTAACAACTTCTTCTGACACCAACTGGACTCCGTGTAGCTCTTACCAACCTGCTGTTAGCATCCAAAATGCGTTTCCTCCGACAGAAAGCCGCAGAACACGTCTGCTGACCCACTTTGGGCTCAAACATGTCAAAGTTCTGCCTCAAACCTTGAACCAGGCTAACTAGCATGCTAGCTGCTATCCGCATGATTCACCCATAATACACCAACACTTATCCAGCTAACTATCGTGGGCTGCCCCTACTTATTGCTTAAGTTTCTGGGTGAACAGTGATCTGTGCCGTCAACAGCTGAAACTTTTGTTACTAAAATCACGAGTTTCATGAACTAGTTGGTAGCTGTTAGCATGCTAGCAGCAGTTGTGATGCTAGGCTCCGCAGGTTGGGGCAAAGGGCGCGTATCAGCCGTCGGTAGCTCGGACTCACCTTGAAGATGTTCGGAACCAGGTTCGAAGAAAAAGTGGGTCCGCGTGGAGCTGAAACTGCTGGCTCTGGTTAGTTAGCTCGTTAGCTCGTTAGTTTAGCTTCCTGTTGTAAACACTTCCGGCGTCTTAATGCCAGCTCATCTTGAATCCTGATTGGATAAGCTGAGGTGGATGGGCGGAGTCAATATGTGACGGGCCATTACGTCACCTTTTTGTTTTTGGTTGGTTTAAAACGAGAAAATTCCAACGAAGAATTCACTAAAATATGTTAAACTACACTGAAAATATATGAGAAAACTAAAACATATTGAAGTTAAATGTTATTTTTCACATATAAACACAACTTATCGTGCTTTATTTGGAATAATTTTTTTAAAATAATATTTGTACCAATTTCAAATCAAGTGTAAATAAAAGCTGTTTATGACAATCCTGTTTCACCGAAACAATGAAGTGTTTCCTCTACTGCTGATGTAAAACTTAACTTTACCACAGTTTGTTATTCATTTATCATAGATGAACAAAATAAATCGAAGGCTAAAACGCTAAACTTCAGGGTTATAAATGCCACCACTGAAAACATATATAGTTTATATTATAATCCAAACCTGGAAAATACTAAAAATGGATGAATATATAAATGGATGGATGGGTGGATAGATTGATAGACAGATGGTTGGATGGATGGATGGATGGATGGATGGATGGATGGATGAATGAATGAATGAATGAATGAATGAATGGATGAATGAATGAATGAATGAATGAATGAATGAATGAATGAATGGATGAATGAATGAATGAATGGATGAATGGATGAATGGATATATTCTCACCTCTCTCCTCTTGTTTTCCTTTTTCCCTCCCGGTCAGTTACAGCCTCTGGTCAGTTACAGGCTCTCACCAGCAGAGGGAGACACTCTCCACAGAAACCATCTGTGCTCATCCAGCTGACCTGTGAGAGAAAACAAAGATCTGCTGACAGCACAGACCTCTCACTCTGACGGTTTTTCCACAAACCAGTGCAGCAGCATTCTGCTCCTCCCCTGCCCTCTGTGGTCAGACTGCTTCTGTTTCTGTAAATTATTCAGCACGAGTCAGAAGACAGAAGTTTATCAGAGCCTGAGGGAAGCTGCCTGTTATCAAAGCAGCTGCAAACACACAAAGAACATCACAACACGGCTCAGGAAATGGATTCCAGCATCAGAGGTGTGGAACATCAGAGAAAGCAAACAGGTGCGTCTCATCCTTAAAACAACTCGTCTCATCTTTCAAAGTGTGATCACACCACATCTGGATGTCTTTAGATGGGCTTTCACAGCCATGAACCTCAGCAGCTTATCTCACAGGAACAGAATCAAACAGATTCAGTGACACATGAGACTTCAGGGGGACAATTCATGCCAGCAGCCCACCTGAGTCTGGGCCCTGACCCTGATCCACCTCTGAAGACATTTTAAATGAAATGTTCCGAGTCAAACACTCTGAACTGAAAGCTGAAACGATGATGTAACAGTGAGTCAGAATCCCTGAGCTGGTGTGACTGGTCTGAACCCAGCAGGGTCAACGAGGAGTCCAGCCGCTTGTTTCCAGCTGGAATCATTGAAGGAAACTTTATCGGTAAAACATGAAACAACAGCTTTGTGTTTGTGCAGGTGAGCTTTTAAAGCGATGGAAGTGATGCAGGAGTCCTTTTACATCAGCAGAACAACATGTCGATGGTTGGAGCAGCAGTGCTGACAGGCGTTGTAGTAACACACCGACTCACAGAGACTTACAGCGGGCCGTGAAATGTGTTCAAAGGTAACTCACCCTCAGAAGCAGAGTCCTGTTGGGCTGCAGTGAGCCCAGCGGCCTGTGGGGGGCGCTAACTTCACACTCTGTTCAACTGATGAGCAGAATCTCTCTGCTTTCACTTTTCATTTTTTAAAAGGACATTTGGATCTGGGACGTGACGGTCGGCCATGTTTCAGCATCTTCATCATCTCATGACTGAGCTTCAGCCGCCGTCTGTTCTGACACAATCATATTTATATAAATATATATCTATATATATTTATATATAAATCATCTGATAACACAGCTCTATATATATATAAATATATATATATATATACATATTTATATATATATTTATATATATAGAAATATATATTTCAGAGCATCGATCGATCAGCTGCTGCCATGAACCCAGAGAATGAACCTCCTGGGAGGCAGAGCCGTGTTATCAGCGCCCTGCAGACCTGAGCCTGGCAGCGCCGAGCCGGTTCATCCAGGGGCTAATGTGTCCTGCTGCTGGGGGTGTGCACGTGAGTGTGTGCATGTGAGTGTGTGCACGTGAGTGTGTGCGTGTGAGGCTGCACGGATAAAACGATTAAATAATGAGGTAAAGGGAACCTCAGATCCAATAATAAGGTGAACCCCCCCATCCTGAATAAAACTGTGAGCTCATGTGCAGCTATGGCGGCGCCATTAGCCTCCACAAATGCACTTCATTTCCGCCGGAAGTAGTTTGCGCAGCGTTTGCCAACGTAAACAGATGATGCTAGCTTGAACAGAGTTTAAATACGTTAACTGGAGATGGAGTTACTATCCCCCACCCGAATTCGGTGCAGGACTGGGAGGATAACGTGACGACGTGGCCCAACATAACATACAGAACTGAGCACCTAGAAATAGAAGTACCCTACGACCAAGGCTTTGTTCAGGAGCATATCACAAGGCTGCGCACACTTTAGTTTTCCCACATGCTCCCGAACATCTTTGATGATTTTGTTGAGGGAAGGTTACAGTTCTGCAGTAAATATCTCAGCATTTTAAAACCAAAATAAACTGCCCTACGTAGCTGCCAACAGATGTCTGTTGTTTACATAATGTAATATAATGTTGAATATATTGTTGTACAAAATTGAAAATAAAGGTTGATGTAATTTCATTTCATTATTGCACTGAACTACGATCATGAGTGCCCTATCTTCCTTAGAGTGTTACAATTTCTTTTAACACAGTTCATTCATAGTAAACTCATACTTTACATTAATAAATCTGGATTAATTAAATGTTTTGAGGAAATGAAACAAACGGCTTCAACTAGAAAGATCATTTATTTAATCCTAACAGGGATTAAAAAGTGAAATACAAAACGACCCCACACAATACATCACTATAATAATAATTTACAATATTAACTGTTAAACATATAGTATGCACACAGGGACACAAGGCAAGACTCTAAACCCCATGAGGCATTCTCAGGTTAACTAGGCCAGCACAGATGGTCCAGATGTTGTCCGGTTTACGTGCCATGATGGGAACGGTCTGGGATAAAATCTTATAGATCTTCAGTCTCTGGATTGCTCTTTCCACATGTACGCGGACATTTGTCAAAGCACTCTCTATCTAACCACTCGTTCAAGTGCTTCCTTGAGTTTGTACAGCCAACTACTGC
This sequence comes from Odontesthes bonariensis, assembly GCF_027942865.1. Lineage (NCBI taxonomy): Eukaryota > Metazoa > Chordata > Actinopteri > Atheriniformes > Atherinopsidae > Odontesthes > Odontesthes bonariensis. Next base: position 1,372,893 of record NC_134515.1, read on the forward strand.
ACGTCGTTCCCGAGCCACTTTTCCTCTTAAGGTTTTCCTTTTTCTCACTGCGTTGATATCGGAGCTAGCTAGCAAAACAAACCGGAGCCCGCCAGACCAGAAGTGGAGAGCATCGACGGGAGGAGTTTAGGAAGTAGAGCGGAAACGGGTCAAAAACTTGTCTATCAGCAACGCCGTTAGCTCATGCAGCTAACAGAGACGCCGTTAGCTCATGCAGCTAACAGATACGCCGTTAGCTCATGCAGCTATCAGAGACACCGTTAGCTCATGCAGCTATCATTGACACCGTTAGCTCATGCAGCTAACAGATACGCCGTTAGCTCATGCAGCTATCAGAGACGCCGTTAGCTCATGCAGCTATCAGAGACGCCGTTAGCTCATGCAGCTATCAGAGACGCCGTTAGCTCATGCAGCTATCATTAACGCCGTTAGCTCACACAGCTATCAGAGACGCCGTTAGCTCATGCAGCTATCAGAGACGCCGTTAGCTCATGCAGCTATCAGAGACGCCGTTAGCTCATGCAGCTATCATTAACGCCGTTAGCTCACACAGCTATCAGAGACGCCGTTAGCTCATGCAGCTATCAGAGACGCCGTTAGCTCACGCAGCTAACAGATACGCCGTTAGCTCATGCAGCTAACAGATACGCCGTTAGCTCATGCAGCTATCAGAGACACCGTTAGCTCATGCAGCTATCATTGACACCGTTAGCTCATGCAGCTAACAGATACGCCGTTAGCTCATGCAGCTATCAGAGACGCCGTTAGCTCATGCAGCTATCAGAGACGCCGTTAGCTCATGCAGCTATCAGAGACGCCGTTAGCTCATGCAGCTATCATTAACGCCGTTAGCTCACACAGCTATCAGAGACGCCGTTAGCTCATGCAGCTATCATTAACGCCGTTAGCTCACACAGCTATCAGAGACGCCGTTAGCTCATGCAGCTATCAGAGACGCCGTTAGCTCATGCAGCTATCAGAGACGCCGTTAGCTCATGCAGCTATCATTAACGCCGTTAGCTCACACAGCTATCAGAGACGCCGTTAGCTCATGCAGCTATCAGAGACGCCGTTAGCTCACGCAGCTAACAGATACGCCGTTAGCTCATGCAGCTAACAGATACGCCGTTAGCTCATGCAGCTATCAGAGACACCGTTAGCTCATGCAGCTATCATTGACACCGTTAGCTCATGCAGCTAACAGATACGCCGTTAGCTCATGCAGCTATCAGAGACGCCGTTAGCTCATGCAGCTATCAGAGACGCCGTTAGCTCATGCAGCTATCAGAGACGCCGTTAGCTCATGCAGCTATCATTAACGCCGTTAGCTCACACAGCTATCAGAGACGCCGTTAGCTCATGCAGCTATCAGAGACGCCGTTAGCTCATGCAGCTATCAGAGACGCCGTTAGCTCATGCAGCTATCATTAACGCCGTTAGCTCACACAGCTATCAGAGACGCCGTTAGCTCATGCAGCTATCAGAGACGCCGTTAGCTCACGCAGCTATCAGAGACGCCGTTAGCTCATGCAGCTATCAGAGACGCCGTTAGCTCACGCAGCTATCAGAGACGCCGTTAGCTCACGCAGCTATCAGAGACGCCGTTAGCTCACGCAGCTATCAGAGACGCCGTTAGCTCATGCAGCTATCAGAGACGCCGTTAGCACATGCAGCTATCGAGACGCCGTTAGCTCATGCAGCTAACAAAAACTCTGTTAGCTAATGCAGCTATCAGACGCCGTTAGCTAATGCAGCTATCAGAGACGCCGTTAGCTCATGCAGCTATCAGACGCCGTTAGCTAATGCAGCTATCAGAGACGCCGTTAGCTCATGCAGCTAACAGAGACGCCGTTAGCTCATGCAGCTATCAGAGACGCCGTTAGCTCATGCAGCTATCATTGACGCCGTTAGCTCATGCAGCTATCAGCGACGCCGTTAGCTCATGCAGCTATCATTAACGCCATTAGCTCATGCAGCTATCATTAATGCCGTTAGCTCATGCAGCTATCATTAACGCCGTTAGCTCATGCCGCTAACAGTGACGCCATTAGCTCATGCAGCTATCATTAACGCCATAAGCTCATGCAGCTATCATTAATGCCGTTAGCTCATGCAGCTATCATTAACGCCGTTAGCTCATGCAGCTAACAGTGACGCCATTAGCTCATGCAGCTATTATTAACGCCGTTAGCTCATGCAGCAATCATTAATGCCGTTAGCTCATGCAGCTATCATTGACGCCGTTAGCTCATGCAGCTATCATTAATGCCGTTAGCTCATGCAGCTATCATTGACGCCGTTAGCTCATGCAGCTATCAGCGACGCCGTTAGCTCATGCAGCTATCATTAACGCCATTAGCTCATGCAGCTATTATTAACGCCGTTAGCTCATGCAGCTATCATTAACGCCGTTAGCTCATGCAGCTAACAGTGACGCCATTAGCTCATGCAGCTATCATTAACGCCATAAGCTCATGCAGCTATCATTAATGCCGTTAGCTAATGCAGCTATCATTAACACCGTTAGCTCATGCAGCTATCAGAGACGCCGTTAGCTCATGCAGCTATCATTAACACCGTTAGCTCATGCAGCTATCATTGACGCCGTTAGCTCATGCAGCTATCAGCGACGCCGTTAGCTCATGCAGCTATCATTAACGCCATTAGCTCATGCAGCTATCATTAATGCCGTTAGCTCATGCAGCTATCATTAACGCCGTTAGCTCATGCAGCTAACAGTGACGCCATTAGCTCATGCAGCTATCATTAACGCCATAAGCTCATGCAGCTATCATTAATGCCGTTAGCTCATGCAGCTATCATTAACGCCGTTAGCTCATGCAGCTAACAGTGACGCCATTAGCTCATGCAGCTATTATTAACGCCGTTAGCTCATGCAGCAATCATTAATGCCGTTAGCTCATGCAGCTATCATTGACGCCGTTAGCTCATGCAGCTATCATTAATGCCGTTAGCTCATGCAGCTATCATTGACGCCGTTAGCTCATGCAGCTATCAGCGACGCCGTTAGCTCATGCAGCTCTCATTAACGCCATTAGCTCATGCAGCTATTATTAACGCCGTTAGCTCATGCAGCTATCATTAACGCCGTTAGCTCATGCAGCTAACAGTGACGCCATTAGCTCATGCAGCTATCATTAACGCCATTAGCTCATGCAGCTATCATTAATGCCGTTAGCTCATGCAGCTATCATTAATGCCGTTAGCTCATGCAGCTATCATTAATGCCGTTAGCTCATGCAGCTATCATTGACGCCGTTAGCTCATGCAGCTATCATTAACGCCATAAGCTCATGCAGCTATCATTAATGCCGTTAGCTCATGCAGCTATCATTAACGCCATTAGCTCATGCAGCTATTATTAACGCCGTTAGCTCATGCAGCTATCATTAACGCCGTTAGCTCATGCAGCTAACAGTGACGCCATTAGCTCATGCAGCTATCATTAACGCCATTAGCTCATGCAGCTATCATTAATGCCGTTAGCTCATGCAGCTATCATTAATGCCGTTAGCTCATGCAGCTATCATTAATGCCGTTAGCTCATGCAGCTATCATTGACGCCGTTAGCTCATGCAGCTATCATTAACGCCATAAGCTCATGCAGCTATCATTAATGCCGTTAGCTCATGCAGCTATCATTAACGCCATAAGCTCATGCAGCTATCATTAATGCCGTTAGCTCATGCAGCTATCATTAATGCCGTTAGCTCATGCAGCTATCATTAATGCCGTTAGCTCATGCAGCTATCATTGACGCCGTTAGCTCATGCAGCTATCAGCGACGCCGTTAGCTCATGCAGCTATCATTAACGCCATTAGCTCATGCAGCTATCATTAATGCCGTTAGCTCATGCAGCTAACAGTGACGCCGTTAGCTCATGCAGCTAACAGTGACGCCGTTAGCTCATGCAGCTAACAGGAACAACGTTTTGGTTGGGAGAATAAAAGAAAAACATGTGGAAATGTGCTCAGAATCCAATGTCCAAGACGCCGCCGCACAGTGATGTCATCAGTGATGTCATCAGTGATGTCATCACATACGTATGAGGTTTATTACATTTTCTGCCTTCATAAACTTCACAATCTTTGACCGTTTTTGAGCTGCAGCCTTTTGAAATCTGGTTGTAAAAATGTTTTCTTTGGAAAACAGTTAATTATGCTGCAGCTACATAACACAGAGGATGAATAAACTGTGTGAAACCTTTATTCATCCCGTCTTTATCTCAGGCTCAACAGGAACCATAAAAACACGGATTGTGATGCTTCTTCATGTTGATCTTTGTGGTGAAACTGGGCAGATCGGGACCAAAAAACGTCCAAATAATTCAGGTTTGTGTTGAAAGACGAGGAGACGAGAACAATGAGGAGGAAGATGGAGGCAGAGAGGAAGATGATGTGAGCAGAATGAGAGTCCCATGGAGGGGGATAAAGGATCAGAAGAAGAAATGACGGAGGATGGCGAGGAGAGGAGACGGAGGGATGAGGAGCAGCGAGGGATTACAGGATGAAGAGGAGAAGTCTTTGAAGCTGCAGCCATGACTGAGATTCTGTGTCTGACAGATTAACTGCTTCTGTTCCAGTTTAACAGCAGCAGACGGAGGATTATTCTGCTGTTTGCTGCTGTGGCAGGTGACAGAACGACCTCTGACCTCTGCCCCAAAGCTGCAAAACTACTTTAAAAAGTTTACCTGAACTGTCCGAGTGAGGTTTTAATTTACTGTTTTCAGCTGAAGCTGAAACATCTCCACAGAGCTGATATTTAATGTATCCAAAGTGTTTAAACGCAGTACACATGCATTACTACGAGTTACGCTGTGTACATATCCGGCTTGTTGATGAGAAAGCATTGTTTGCTAGCATCTGCTGCTAGCTTACAGCTAACATGCTAAACTGTTTCCCTCTGGGATCAACAGAGGAACTATGGCTGTGTTCGAAACCGCCTACTTCTCCTACTATTCCTACTAGTCATACTTTTTTAAGTTCCCGGATGCATACTAGATTCTCTGAAATGTTGGGTATTCATCATGAGGTTACTTGTCACACTCAAACTACCCAAGATGCAACGTAACGTGACGTCGCCCATCGCCATTTGAACGGTTAAATTCCGTTAACGGGACGAGAGCAGTCAAAACGGCATAACAGGAAGTGCGTTAGCTCACTGCGGCTAGCTTTAGTAGCGCCGAATTCGTGGGAACAAAATTGTAAACAGCCGGTATTTTGTCAGGTTTTCAACACGTTGGGGATTTAAACGACTACTTTCTCACCTGAAAATGTTTCAAATGTTGCTAAAGTTTACAGAGTTTAGAGCTTAAGAGAAATCAGCTTCAGGCCGGCTGATTTCGGCTCGGGCAGGAGCGCAATGCATTGTGGGTAAACGCTCTGCATACTGTCTGATCGATGAGTATGCCGTTTTCAAGTTTGTAGTATGTAGTAGGCGGTTTCGAACACAGCCTATATATATCTGTATAGAGCTGGAGGGTTGTTGGTTCATCGGGGGGGATTGATGCTAGTGAAGCTAATGAAGCTAATGAAGCTAATAAAGCTAATGAAGCTAATGAAGCTAATAAAGCTAATAAAGCTAATGAAGCTAGTAAAGCTAATGAAGCTAATGAAGCTAATAAAGCTAATGAAGCTAATGAAGCTAATAAAGCTAATGAAGCTAATAAAGCTAATGAAGCTAATGAAGCTAATGAAGATGCCGTACAGCAACTTCTAAGGAGTTATTGCTGTTCCTTTCTGAAAGGAACTTTCTTTTTCTGGTTGAGCCCCCCCTGCTAACAGAGGTGTTAAGCAGGGCTGAGACAGAGCTGAGCTTTAACCAGCAGGTATTCTGACCACAGTCTGTCTCAAACATGTCAATAACAGCTCAGAAAGTTGTGTCGAAAAGCTCAGAATATGTCACGTTTCAGTAACTGTAAGCGGAATGTTTCCTTCCTGATTTCTGCATGAAATACGTGTTTTAACTGAATAAGTTTGCTGACTCATGTCGTAGCAAAGAAGGAAGAACAAACACATTTTTTGCTTTAATGTATATTTCATTAGAGAAGTGGTCACATGACCCGTCACCTCTGAGTTCCCTCTAACTAAAGACCATTAATGTGTCTGTAACCACACTTCATTCATGAAATATGAAACAGCACCGTGTGACGAGCTGACACCCAATCCTAAATTATTCATCAGCTGCTCGGCTGTTGCCGGGCAGTTTAACCCCCACAGGTCCTGAGCCTTGTTTCTGACTTTTCTGGATCTGGTTTCTCGGCTTTAGGTTGTGAACTTCTAATTTATCCTCAGGTCACATGTTCATGATCAGATCTTCTGTTGATGTTCGGTCCCAACCAGCCTTTAACCCCCCGTTTATCTATATAATATATATCTATATATATCTATATAGATATATATATATAAAATACCCATCTATCGGTGTCTTTAGTTTGTTAAAGAGCCACATATTAAAACAATTTTCAGTGTTTTCAGACTGAACGACCTGAATCCTGGCAGATATGGACAACTTGGCTGATTTTATTCAATTCAATGCAATTAATTTTTATTTATATAGCGCCAAACACAACAAATGTCATCTCAATTCACTTAGATAATAAAGTCCAATTCAAGGCAATGTGAGTTCAATTAATTGTAATCATAATTATTTATAAAATAATCCAATTCGTTCATATAGAGCCAATTCAAAAACAGTTTCCCAGCTAAGGAAACCAACAGATTGCACTGAAACTTGTCTCCAGTCCAATTTATCATCTGTAATCTGATGAAGCAGGTCTGTGGTTAACTGCTCTGCAGTTGGATGGAAACCACATTAGACTGAGGTCTGTTTCAGATCCACAGCAGCACAACCTGAAGAAGCCTGGAACCCGACTGAGCTGAGATGATCGCTGTTTGGGAAACTCGTAGCTCCTCGAATTATCCCAGAGTTTCTGCCTCCTCCTCTCCATAAAAAACAACTTTTATGTTAAAAAATGAAGATAAATCTGAGGGTGAGAGGATTTACAGCAGCCAGTCTGGAGATAATAATAATAATAATAATAATAATAATAATAATCAGAGTGCTACATTTTAAAATTAGTATTTAAAAAACAAAACAAAACAAATAAACAAACAGAAAAATAATTTTAAGATTTAGTTTCAGTTCAGCTAAAGGCTTTTCTAAAAAGGTAGGTGAGTTTTCAGGCCTTTTTTTTTTAAAGAATCCACAGTCTGTGGTGCCCTTAGATCAGAGATCCTCACTGTGCGACTCCTCAAGCTTTAATTGTAGCTTTTACAGTTTACAGTCGTAGCAAACAAAGAAAGAAACAGATGAAAAATGTCAGAACCAACGGTGGGAAATGAAGACGCAGACGAGGCCTCATACTGAAAGCATGTTTACCTTACAAAGAGTGAGAAACAGCAGCTACATTATGTGTCTTCTGTGGCAACCAAAACAAACGCACATTTCAGCAGAAACTCAACATCTAACTTGAGGAAACATGTAGCGGTAAGTTTCCTAAACTCGTTTTTCCCCCCATGGATAGGTGAATGTTTGTTTTTTAGGTTACATATGGGTTACATATGTTTTAAACATTTCCTAAGTCTCTTTTATTTTTAATTGAAGTTCTTGCATTTACCTGGATTATTTTAATTTAAGCTATTTTGTAATTAATTAATTCATTTTAACTTATTTTATCAGATGGATGAACTCTAATTGGCCTAAAGATGATTATTTAGTATTTTTGTCTGTCTGATTGAATGCTTGTGTTAAATAATAAATCAGACGTTACTCAACAGTTACTCAGTACTTGAGTAGTTTTTTCACCTTTTTTACTCTTACTCAAGATATTATTTGGATGACTACTTTTTACTTTTACTCGAGTCATTTTATTCTGAAGTAACAGTACTTTTACTTGAGTACAATTCTTGGCTGCTCTGCCCACCTCTGATGGCGTCCCATCAGAGTCTAACACGTTTCTAACCCTTGTACAGTTGATCTCTCCTTGTTTAAGTCTCATTGGGTAAAATAAAGTCCCCCAAAGTGTTCCTGATTCGAGTCGCTTTGGATAAAAGCATCTGCCTGACGAGTGATTATCATCTCATTTTAGGTTTTGAGATTTCAAAGAACAGAAATTAAAGTGAAAATTAATTTCTCAAAGGAAATTGTGCATCCAAAATTCTACTTTTATATTTTGATGAATAAATGAAGCGTTTTCATGTCATTTTAAGCCATTAAGCGCCTTTTTTTGATGTTTACACAAAGAGTTATTAAGCTTTAATGAGAAGAATGAAATATCAGGCAGGTAACAGGATGAAAACAGCGTCTGTAGACATTAAACCGGTCTCTGATCTCATTGGCTGTGACGGTTTTATCTTCAGACACCAGGAAACAAAGACAACCATCACAGAAAAACTGGTGATTGAGCTGAAAATCTCCCTCAGATGTTGTGTGAAGGCGGGAAACAGACTGGAAGTGATGACATGTATTAATAATGAGGGACTGAGTGGACACATACAGTCTAATAGAATATTCTATCAGTCACTGCCTCCATCAGTGATATCTGCTGTATGACCTCACCGGCGCCATGATGTCACCTGCTCAGTCAGACGAGATAAACAGACAGAGATGATTATCGAACGTGGCGTGTCAACACCCGCTGATATTTCCTGTTTCTTTTCTTTATTTGAGCTTTTTCAGACTCAGTTTTTAATCATTTTCATACATTTAGTTGTTGTTTTCAGCAGGAATGGAACCAGATTCCTGTGAATAACTGCAACAATCAAAGATTGAAGTGCTTTGAGATAACATTTGCTGTGATTTGGAGTTAAAAAAAACAAAAAAAAGACGATTATTCGAAAAATTCATAGTTGTGTTAATGACCTTTCTTTGGTTTTCAGAACAATAATCAATACAGAAAGTATCTGGGAGATTTGGGAAGATAAATATGAGATTAGATACAAGACTGAATATTTCAAATCTAATTTTTTAAAATTACATTTTCATATTTTTGATACAAAGTTTTAAAAACAATAATTCTTATCATAAAGTTCAAATTAGATCACATTCTGTTGAATGCACATTGTGGTTGTCAATGACTTGGACTTGAGACTTACTTTGAACACCTCTGGGTTCAGGCAGCTACTTTGTTGAGTTTAAAAAGTCCACCGAGTCATCATGTCAATCAGGAGTGGGCCCAGTATGGAGCCCTGAGGTACTCCACGGGTCAAAGGCTGATTCAGATTCACGTCAATCAGGAATGGGCCCAGTATGGAGCCCTGAGGTACTCCAAGGGTCAAAGGCTGATTCAGATTCATGTGAATCAGGAGTGGGCCCAGTATGGAGCCCTGAGGTACTCCACGGGTCAAAGGCTGATTCAGCTTCACGTCAATCAGGAGTGGGCCCAGTATGGAGCCCTGAGGTACTCCACGGGTCAAAGGCTGATTCAGCTTCACGTCAATCAGGAGTGGGCCCAGTATGGAGCCCTGAGGTACTCCAATGGTCAAAGGCTGATTCAGATTCATGTGAATCAGGAGTGGGCCCAGTATGGAGCCCTGAGGTACTCCACGGGTCAAAGGCTGATTCAGATTCATGTGAATCAGGTGTGGGCCCAGTATGGAGCCCTGAGGTATTCCACGGGTCAAAGGCTGATTCAGATTCACGTCAATCAGGAGTGGGCCCAGTATGGAGCCCTGAGGTACTCCACGAGTCAAAGGCTGATTCAGCTTCACGTCAATCAGGAGTGGGCCCAGTATGGAGCCCTGAGGTACTCCACGGGTCAAAGGCTGATTCAGATTCACGTGAATCAGGAATGGGCCCAGTATGGAGCCCTGAGGTACTCCACGGGTCAAAGGCTGATTCAGATTCATGTGAATCAGGTGTGGGCCCAGTATGGAGCCCTGAGGTATTCCACGGGTCAAAGGCTGATTCAGATTCACGTCAATCAGGAGTGGGCCCAGTATGGAGCCCTGAGGTACTCCACGGGTCAAAGGCTGATTCAGCTTCACGTCAATCAGGAGTGGGCCCAGTATGGAGCCCTGAGGTCCTCCAAGGGTCAAAGGCTGATTCAGCTTCACGTCAATCAGGAGTGGGCCCAGTATGGAGCCCTGAGGTACTCCAAGGGTCAAAGGCTGATTCAGATTCATGTGAATCAGGAGTGGGCCCAGTATGGAGCCCTGAGGTACTCCACGAGTCAAAGGCTGATTCAGCTTCACGTGAATCAGGAGTGGGCCCAGTATGGAGCCCTGAGGTACTCCAAGGGTCAAAGGCTGATTCAGCTTCACGGCAATCAGGAGTGGGCCCAGTATGGAGCCCTGAGGTACTCCAAGGGTCAAAGGCTGATTCAGCTTCACGGCAATCAGGAGTGGGCCCAGTATGGAGCCCTGAGGTACTCCAAGAGTCAAAGGCTGATTCAGCTTCACGTCAATCAGGAGTGGGCCCAGTATGGAGCCCTGAGGTACTCCACGAGTCAAAGGCTGATTCAGCTTCACGTCAGTCAGGAGTGGGCCCAGTAGGGAGCCCTGAGGTACTCCACGGGTCAAAGGCTGATTCAGATTAATGACAATCAGAAGTCCACTAAGAACCCTAACCAATTAAGAGAGGCCAAGGAATTCTGATACACTGTAATTAACAAATGCAACAGCAGAAAAACTATTTTGCTGTGGCTCCAGATTCACTCTCATGAGGCTAAAACATCTGTGTTTCCTTCAATGAAGAGGGTCAGTTCATCTTTTATGAACTCGACTGACAGGTCTGGAAGACTTGCTGAAAGCATCAATGTCTCCTCAGTTCATTTCTGGTATTCTTGTCATTTCATTTCATTTAATCTATGAACCCCATTGACTCAACTGAACATGTGATTTATTGATCACGAGGGAAATGTAGAAAATGTGGGCCACCACAACACACCGTGCCATCGGCCCACTCCAGAGGAAGCTGTGGAATAGTCCGTTTGAACATCCTCACTTAGCAGCAGCTTCAGCTCTGTCTGCGGCTGCCATGAAATTAATGAGACTTTATGGGCAGCCGTCCCAGAGTGAAAGCACACATACAAACACACTTTTTCCTTCTGTCATTGTTCTCGTTGGGTATCTGTGTTGAATTGTTGCTGTTTGTGTTGGTAAAACCAGAAATAACTGATGCTGAAAACAGCTGGATCCATATTTAAAGGGACAGTTCGCCTCTTCTGACATGAAGCTGTGTAACATCCCATATCAGCAGCATCATTTCTGAACATCTTCTTACCCCCTGCTGCGTCCTGTGAGCAGAGTTCCAGCCTCGTTTTGGTGTTGATGAAGGTAGTCCGGCTAGTTGGCTGGGGTTTAAAAAATAAAGCCTTTTGCTTCTCAGAACAATATGCGTTCAACAGAGTAATACATTTGCATCACAAAATGGTTCTCCAGGAAAAAGTCAGACCTCACAATCTCTTGGCCCTATTTTCTCTCCCTTCGTATCACTGCCTGCTGCCGCCTGCCGACAGCCGCGCCTGTTACGCTGTTTGCTGCTCGCTCTGCACTTCGGTCTGCACAATACATTTTCTGAATTGAAAATGTATTGGCTGTGTTGTTTCTTTTTTTGTGGGATGTTTTATATGTAGAAATGCATATTTGCAAAAGGGGACTTTAGCATGTTGTCGTAAAAGTGTCTCTTCCCTTGATTTTGCTCTGCCAATGTGGCTCTTGTAAAAAAAATAGTGAGTATCACTGGTCTCACCTGAGAACTCAACCTACAGAGTTTTAAGGTTTGTGATGAATGTCCGAGATAAGCTGTAAACAGTCTAATAAAGGTTAATCCGTGTAATTATGGTGAGAACGACATTCTGTTTGGGACATTTTCTACATGGATCAAATTTAACTCCAGGACAAACTTCTCCCTGTTTGTCATTGTTACTTTTAATAATTTTACATTTATAAAAATAATAAAAATAATTAAATCGCAACGTTTGCTCCAAATATTTTGACATTTGTTTTTTTTTAGTTATTTTAGATTTGAATAGGTTTTTTATAAACGTTTCCCTGTATTTCTGTAGTTTTTAAAGTGTAACACACACACACACACACACACAAGTCCTGCTGACTCAGCCTGATCATAATTTCTGCCCGGTTGCCACGGTAACAGCATCATGAGGTCATCGGGGAAGCTGAAGCAGATCAATTAAATCCTCGTCTGTTCTGTTTAATTGATTGATTAGAGGATCTAATGGAGGTCAACCTTAACGAGCCATTAGCTAATTGGTAGGAGCGCCACCGAAGACAGCGTGCACGTGTGTGTGTGCACGTGTGTGTGTTTCCTTTGATGCCGCTTTACACAGATGACATTAATACTCTGCTTTCAATCGATGAGCAGAAGAAGAGATTAGAACATTAAAGATATAAAGGATGAACAGACGGGTGGAAACCAAACTTTATTTCCCATCATGCACCTGTCGTACAGAAGTTATCTTTATTTCCCATCATGCACCTGTCATATACAAGTTATCTTAATTTCCCATCATGCACCTGTCATATACAAGTTATCTTAATTTCCCATCATGCACCTGTCATATACAAGTTATCTTAATTTCCCATCATGCACCTGTCATATACAAGTTATCTTAATTTCCCATCATGCACCTGTCGTACAGAAGTTATCTTTATTTCCCATCATGCACCTGTCATATACAAGTTATCTTAATTTCCCATCATGCACCTGTCATACACAAGTTATCTTAATTTCCCATCATGCACCTGTCATACACAAGTTATCTTAATTTCCCATCATGCACCTGTCATACACAAGTTATCTTAATTTCCCATCATGCACCTGTCATACACAAGTTATCTTAATTTCCCATCATGCACCTGTCGTTCACAAGTTATCTTAATTTCCCATCATGCACCTGTACAGAAGTAATTTACGGCATCATTTAAAAACAATCTGGGAGATTAAACCCGGATTTTGGTTCCTGGTTCTGGATTTATAAGCCTGATAAGAGAATTTAGAACATTTAGGTTATTTTCTTATTTTCAGGTAAAATATTGAACTGATTATTGTGTAATTTGAGCATTTTAGCTTTAAATTAGTTCCAAATTAAAGTTCAGATCTCAAACTGGATCAGAGTAAAGCTTGTAAATTACTGTAAATTCTGGGTGAATCCAGGTTTAAATTATGTATAATTTAGGTATTAATATAATATTTCATTTTAAATAACTCCTGGGGTTTGAACATTTAGGATTTAAGTTTACAATAAACTGCTGATGAGGAGCTAAAAGGAGCCAAAAACCCTCCTGAAGCTCCGCCCACCATTCAACGCCACCGCCATGTCTATGATGATGATGATGATGATGCACACCGAGTTTCAGACAGAAATTATCACGTTTTTGTGGCTCTGACCCAAATCGTTGTGTGAATTTGTGGTCATAAAACATTTTAAAGTCTAAAGTCCGCTCTGATTGGTCAAAAGTCATCACATCCTGCATTCCCAGGGATTAGACTGTCCCCAACGTTATTCACGGATGGACTGGAGCAGGGGCGACTTTAGGATCTGGTCTTTAGGGGGGCCCAGCCCCCAGTGCTCACAGAGGCACATTATTTCTTACTAATTGAGGCGAACTAGTAGCCTGGGAATTCCCATGCTGCTTTGCGTGCGATTTCGTTCTCACTGCAAAGGCAGCCTGGAAACCACCGTCCTTATTTTTGCCTGAGTTAGGGAACCAATCACAGAACGGGGGGGGGGGGGGGGGGCAGCAAGACGATGACGACGTCTATGCGCGACACCGAAGCTTGTAGAGTGTTAATCCAACATGGCAGCGGACACAACATTACCGTTCGATGCAGCCTTAGAAAGTGTTTTAAGTAGCTTAGAACGCAAGTTTACTTTTAAAAAAGAGCAACGCGTCTTCTTCTTCTTCTTCTGTCGCTCTACATACGTCATCTGGTATAAGTGATACAATTGGCTATGAATCGTACGCAAAGCAGCATGGGAAGAACCAGACGCCATTGAATAGACATTCGTAGCGCCCAATAAACGGCTCTAGGCATTCGTAAACCACGCCTCAAATACGAGAAAAAGCACACCTAGTTCCCAGACCACCATCTCATCCAGATGTGGACGCGTCAGCCAGGCTAGCAAACTAGTACATTTATAAATTTTGGAGCCGTATTAGTTTTGCTTTGAGCAGTGTTTTCCCCTACAACATTCAATTTTGACCTCTTCATTTCAAAAGACTTTGTGGCCCGACAGGGATAACAGAGAGCCTGAGACAGATACTGAAGATAACTCAGCATTTATTTTGGGAGTAAAGAGTTAAAACAAAACAAATGCTAGAAAATAAATAAAATGGTCACTAAAATAATGCATCCTTGAGCAAAAAAAAACAAAAACAAAAACCCACTTTGTAATCACCCAAGGCTAATAATATCAAGAATGCCTTTTGAAAATAAATAACACAAAAATAAATTAAAAAAGGTCTCTTTCTGTGTGGATTAAGAAGAGCCCTAAAGTTTAGGGTTCGATTGGCACTGCCAACCAATCAGAAGAGATTTAGTTGATAAGTGGACTGGTCACAAGCCTCGTTTTGAAGCAGGGTTGCCAGATTGGCCAGTCGCACCAAAGTATTGTGCAGGGGCAGAGCAAGTTTTTTGCATGATATAATATTTTAAAAATGTGCTGAGTCAGGGGGTGCCGAGCTCACGGAGGGGCCTTGGCACCACTAAAAATACCCTAGCTGAGCCCCTGGACTGAAGCTCCAAACTTCGGTCTGGTTTCGTCTCTGGAGAACCAACATTTCTGTTCACCGTTTCCATTACGGATGCCAGCTGGGGGTCCAACGGGGCCGAGTCTATCGCTTGGAAACAGACTCGGTTACATAAACCCTCTGAGGACTTTTCACAGGAATAGTTCTTGGTGGAGCCTAATCTCTGGATGGGATTTAGCTCTTTCGGGTCGTGTTTGACTCCAACATAAATATCAGTGATATGAACAAGTCTCTGTCTTGTCTATTTGCTGGAAAGCACCAAACTTTACCTTTCCAGAAGAATGGTCCGGTCCACCGGGACAAATTAAACTCTCCAAATGTAAATAAAGATTGAAAGTCTTTTCAGGTCAGGAACATTAATTAGAAATGGCGTTCTTTAACAGTAAATGTCTTCCAGCAGTTCTGTAATCAGTCTAATCTCTGGAGGGGGGCCGGTGGTTTCTCCTCCTGAGGGATTGTGGGTATTTTCATCTCAATAACAAACACTCAGAGCCTCATTAAGCGCAGCACCGAGGGAGGGAAGGTTCAGTCTAATCCCTGGACAACTAGCCCCGCTCCGATGGAGATGCCAGGAATATGGCGCCTTCGGTCCGCCGGCCTCCGGGTGGAACTGAGGCTGAACACGATTTAAAAACAGCTTTAAATATGATGCACACATTTAATAATCTGACACAACTTTACGGGTTTCACTGAGATGTTTGAGACAGGCTTTGGTTAAAATACGTGTTGGTTTAGATGCAGTTTTTCACCTGCAACCTTGGCTCACACGGTCCGGTCTTGTCCGAGGCTCCCGGGTTATCGGCCCTCTATATTTTATACCCTATCCAAGGTATTTAAAAGAACAATAAACCCATCAAACCCTCTTCCGAGGCCCTAGGAAGATGGTCATCCTCTACTTCTGTACACTTTTAATAAAAGTGCTTTTAATAAAAGTGTACAGGTGAGTTGAGGCAGTGTTTTTCAAAGTGGGGGCCGCCAGGGGGCGCTAGGGGGGCCTCAGAATGAAGATAAGAAAAAAAATAAAATAAAATAATAGATTTTTTTTTTATATAATTTTTTTCTACACATCATTATAAAAAGTTGTCTAATTTTTTTAATCAGTATTGTAAAATACAATTTATAATAATATATCATATGGAAATGTTATTTGCCATGCTGGTCTTTCTGATTGGCTGCCAGTCAAAACATCGTAAACCTGGCGGTTTGCGCCTGTTCTGAAGCTGCGCTGCTCCTCAAGCTAGCATGTAGCTAGCTTAGCCAAAATGGACAGATTTTTGACTAGGAAGAGACTGAAAGAACTGGCCGACTAAAATCAGAAAGTATGAGGCAGCATACATTAAGTTTGGTTTTACAGCCGTACAGAAAAATGGCGTCCTCTGTCTGGAGACCCTCAGATGAGTGTTCAAAACCTTCGAAACTTCAGCGTCACTCAAAAACATCCGGCAGAGTCTGACTTCTTCAGACGTAAAGAAGAGCATTTAGTCAGGCTGCATTCACACAGCGAGCTGCTGTCTGTGAATAAAAGAAAGAAAATACGTTCTAAAAGTTGATGTTTCTTTACATATTTTGTAGCATTGTTTGTGGTTTGCAAAGGGGGGCAGAAGCTGATACTGTTTGGGGGGGCAGAAGCTGATGCTGTTTGGGGGGCCAGAAGCTGATACTGTTTGGGGGGCCAGAAGCTGATACTGTTTGGGGGGCCAGAAGCTGATACTGTTTGGGGGGCCAGAAGCTGATACTGTTTGGGGGGCAGAAGCTGATACTGTTTGGGGGGCAGAAGCTGATACTGTTTGGGGGCAGAAGCTGATGCTGTTTGGGGGGCAGAAGCTGATACTGTTTGGGGGGGCAGAAGCTGATACTGTTTGGGGGGGCAGAAGCTGATGCTGTTTGGGGGCAGAAGCTGATACTGTTTGGGGGCAGAAGCTGATACTGTTTGGGGGGGCAGAAGCTGATGCTGTTTGGGGGCAGAAGCTGATACTGTTTGGGGGGCCAGAAGCTGATGCTGTTTGGGGGGCCAGAAGCTGATACTGTTTGGGGGGCAGAAGCTGATACTGTTTGGGGGGGCAGAAGCTGATACTGTTTGGGGGGGCAGAAGCTGATACTGTTTGGGGGGGCCAGAAGCTGATGCTGTTTGGGGGGCCAGAAGCTGATACTGTTGGGGGGGCAGAAGCTGATACTGTTTGGGGGGGCAGAAGCTGATACTGTTTGGGGGGGCAGAAGCTGATACTGTTTGGGGGGCCAGAAGCTGATACTGTTTGGGGGGCCAGAAGCTGATACTGTTTGGGGGGCAGAAGCTGATACTGTTTGGGGGGCCAGAAGCTGATACTGTTTGGGGGGCCAGAAGCTGATACTGTTTGGGGGGGCAGAAGCTGATGCTGTTTGGGGGGGCAGAAGCTGATACTGTTTGGGGGCAGAAGCTGATACTGTTTGGGGGCAGAAGCTGATACTGTTTGGGGGGCAGAAGCTGATACTGTTTGGGGGGCCTTGGCATGGAAAAGCTTGGGAACTCCTTTCCTCAGGCACAATCTGATGGCGTCGCTTTTGTCACCCTCATAGCGAGAAGAATAATTTAACTTAATTGGAAGCAGGCTGCTCCACCCTCCTACAAACATTGGGTTAGAGATACAACTCTGGAAGCTAGAGAAGATTAGGCTGGCTTTACGACGTCCTAATAATAACTTTTGCAGGTTATGGCGACCTTTTATTACATACCTGCTCGGACAAGTAGGAAGTTTTGACCTATATCTCATGTATATATTGTCATTTATCATTACTGACACGCAGCTTCAGTATCACTGCCTGCTGCCGCCTGCCGACAGCCGCGCCTGTTACGCTGTTTGCTGCTCGGTCTGCACAGCAGGCAGTGATACGCAGGGAGAGAAAATAGGGCCAAGAGATTGTGAGGTCTGACTTTTTCCTGGAGAACCATTTTGTGATGCAAATGTATTACTCTGTTGAACGCATATTGTTCTGAGAAGCAAAACGCTTTATTTTTTAAACCCCAGCCAACTAGCCGGACTACCTTCATCAGCACCAAAACGAGGCTGGAACTCTGCTCACAGGACGCAGCAGGGGGTAAGAAGATGTTCAGAAATGATGTTACACTGGAAAAAAATCAAAGTCTTACCAAGTATATTTGTCTCATTTCTCTTTAAAATATCTCATTACACTTAATATCAGACACAACTGCCTAACAAGCACCATTTCAGCCAGATATAGGGACTTGTTTGAAGACAGTACATCTGGAATATCTTATAACAATATAAAAATAGTTTTGAGTCACATTTCACATGAAACAAGCTTTTTTTTTCATTTGAAGAGGTTTTTAAGCTAATTCCAAGATCACTTTTATCTCAAAAGTCCCAAATATCACATTTTATTTCAAGAAATCTGGACAAGCCCCCACACATAACCACTGGATTCGAGATCTAATGCAGTTCTTCTGGCAAGAGAAAATCCGGTCCACTTTGAAGGGATCAACTGACAGATTTTTACAAGGCCTGGCAGCCTTTCATCACACATGTAGAGAACTGCGGGCTGGATCTAACAATTTGATGATGACTGTGTCTGGAGCGGAGTGTTGCCATGGTGTGGGATGCACCGATTCTAATTGACTGCGACTGATTTATTTTGACCCCGTTTTTTATTTTTTATATGTATCTATTTGTCTGTTTGTTTGTTTTTTTTTGGTCGCCATTGTTGGGATCTGTAATTTCTATTTAGTTGTTCTTTTTTGTGAAGGGAGGTGGGTGGGGGGAATATAAGCTCTCTTATCTCGGCAGTCTGGTAGAATTGTTAGTTATACCATACGCTGTAGGTGTGGGACTGCTTGAACAACATGCTCTGTTTCATTTTTTGTTTATAAGATGAAAAATTCCAAAATAAAGTCTTTAAAAAAAAAAGAAATCTGGACAAGCTGATTTTCACTAGTTCCATTGGCAGATTTTTTTTGCTTATTTTAAGCAAAAACGTCTTTTATTTGTTGTTTTTTTACTTGTATTTGGAGGGGCATTTTTTCCAGGGTATGAAAATGTTCATAAATGATGTTGCTGATATGGGATGTCATACAGCTTCATGTCAGAAGAGGCGAACTATCCCCCCGTGCTGCTGCACACCTGCAGACCTGTGAGCAGGAAGGACAATAGGACAGGATAACAGCTTAAATGTAAGAGCTCCTTCATCCCGTTCCTGGAAGCAGAATTCATGGTTTGGACCTGATAACATGATCATGATTCACTGTGGAGAGCCCGTCTGTTGTGTAACCGCAGAGCAGCGGGACGTGGACTCTGATCCTGTAACCATGGTAACTGTCCACGAAGATGATCTGGTTCATGTTGAATTTGGATTATATTACTCCGTCTTTATTCTGACCAACACCTGACATCTGCTGCTGTTCACAGCTTCTCCCATCTGGGCTCGTGTTGAGTCGCTGAGATGTCGAACATGTCGGACATGCTGGCTCCTAAATTCTGTTTCTCTGATGCTGATCCTGGTTTCTGAGGGACTCTGAACTCTGAGCAAAGATTCACAAGGTCCAGCTCAGCTCAAACCAGCTTTGTTAATAAACTTTAATGTAAAATGGCTAGGGCTGGGCGAATTACTTCGTTATTTATTTAACGCCGATTAATATTTTGTCGTGCTTTAACGCAGGTTTTATTATTTATTTTATTATTGTAAAAGTCTGTTGCTCACAGGCTTTTATTTTGTAAAAGTCTGCTGCTCACAGGCTTTCCTCCTCAGCTGGTTGGTTCTCAGTCTCTGAGCAGCACGGATCAGCTGATGAAAAGTTAACTTCCACGAAGAAGAAAAAGAAGAAGAAGAAGCTGCATCAAAGACACAAACAACCCGACGAGTTTCAGCTCAGAGGTTCACCGTCAGGTTGCAAAATAAGAAAAGAGCCACCAGCAACATTTACTGCTGACTCGGTTATAAAATGATTCCAAATGTTGGACCAAATTAAAGCCGCAGAGGGAGAAAATATTCCCCCGGTTGGAGTAATTAGCAGAAACAGATCTGACCCGCTGATGATGAAACAATCAGGTTACGTTCAGCAGGATGGAGCTGCGACCTCGCTTATTACGGCTTAATGAGCCAGTGGGATCATTAGCTTTAACACCATCAGTGATCTCACAGTGATATACAACATGGCTGTAAGACACACTGAAATACACCGACTTCCACTGAGCCCACAACAAAGAAAACAGATCCAGAAGAGAAAACAGACCCAGAAGAGAAAACAGACCCTGAAGAGAAAGTAGATCCAGAAGAGAAAACAGACCCAGAAGAGAAAGTAGATCCAGAAGAGAAAGTAGATCTAGAAGAGAAAACAGACCCAGAAGAGAAAACAGATCCAGAAGAGAAAGTAGATTCAGAAGAGAAAGTAGATCTAGAAGAGAAAGTAGATCTAGAAGAGAAAGTAGATCTAGAAGAGAAAACAGACCCAGGAGAGAAAACAGATCCAGAAGAGAAAACAGATTCAGAAAAGAAAACAGATCCAGAAGAGAAAGTAGATTCAGAAGAGAAAGTAGATCTAGAAGAGAAAGTAGATCTAGAAGAGAAAGTAGATCCAGAAGAGAAAGTAGATCCAGAAGAGAAAACAGATCCAGAAGAGAAAACAGATTCAGAAGAGAAAGTAGATTCAGAAGAGAAAGTAGATCCAGAAGAGAAAGTAGACCCAGAAGAGAAAGTAGATCCTGAAGAGAAAGTAGACCCAGAAGAGAAAGTAGATTCAGAAGAGAAAGTAGATCCAGAAGAGAAAACAGATTCAGAAGAGAAAGTAGATCCAGAAGAGAAAGTAGATCCAGAAGAGAAAACAGATCCAGAAGAGAAAACAGATTCAGAAGAGAAAGTAGATCCAGAAGAGAAAGTAGATCCAGAAGAGAAAACAGTTACAGAAGAGAAAGTAGATCCAGAAGAGAAAACAGATCCAGAAGAGAAAGTAGATCCAGAAGAGAAAACAGATCCAGAAGAGAAAGTAGATCTAGAAGAGAAAGTAGATCTAGAAGAGAAAGTAGATCCAGAAGAGAAAACAGATCCAGAAGAGAAAGTAGATCCAGAAGAGAAAACAGATTCAGAAGAGAAAGTAGATCCAGAAGAGAAAGTAGATCCAGAAGAGAAAACAGATGCAGAAGAGAAAACAGATTCAGAAGAGAAAGTAGATCCAGAAGAGAAAGTAGATCCAGAAGAGAAAACAGTTACAGAAGAGAAAGTAGATCCAGAAGAGAAAACAGATCCAGAAGAGAAAGTAGATCCAGAAGAGAAAACAGATCCAGAAGAGAAAGTAGATCTAGAAGAGAAAGTAGATCTAGAAGAGAAAGTAGATCCAGAAGAGAAAACAGATCCAGAAGAGAAAGTAGATCCAGAAGAGAAAACAGATCCAGATGAGAAAGTAGATCTAGAAGAGAAAGTAGATCTAGAAGAGAAAGTAGATCCAGAAGAGAAAACAGATCCAGAAGAGAAAGTAGACCCAGAGGATAAAGTAGATCCAGAAGAGAAAGTAGACCCAGAAGAGAAAACAGACCCAGAAGAGAAAGTAGATTCAGAAGAGAAAGTAGATCCAGAAGAGAAAGTAGATCTAGAAGAGAAAACAGACCCGGAAGAGAAAACAGATCCAAAAGAGAAAACAGATTCAGAAGAGAAAGTAGATCCAGAAGAGAAAGTAGATCCAGAAGAGAAAACAGTTACAGAAGAGAAAGTAGATCCAGAAGAGAAAACAGATCCAGAAGAGAAAGTAGATTCAGAAGAGAAAACAGATCCAGAAGAGAAAGTAGATCTAGAAGAGAAAGTAGATCGAGAAGAGAAAACAGATCCAGAAGAGAAAACAGATCCAGAAGAGAAAGTAGACCCAGAAGAGAAAACAGACCCAGAAGAGAAAGTAGATCTAGAAGAGAAAACAGACCCAGAAGAGAAAACAGATCCAGAAGAGAAAACAGATTTAGAAGAGAAAACAGATCCAGAAGAGAAAGTAGATTCAGAAGAGAAAATAGATCTAGAAGAGAAAGTAGATCTAGAAGAGAAAGTAGATCTAGAAGAGAAAACAGACCCAGGAGAGAAAACAGATCCAGAAGAGAAAACAGATTCAGAAGAGAAAACAGATCCAGAAGAGAAAGTAGATTCAGAAGAGAAAGTAGATCTAGAAGAGAAAGTAGATCTAGAAGAGAAAGTAGATCTGGAAGAGAAAGTAGATCCAGAAGAGAAAGTAGATCTAGAAGAGAAAGTAGATCCAGAAGAGAAAACAGATCCAGAAGAGAAAACAGATCCAGAAGAGAAAGTAGATTCAGAAGAGAAAGTAGATCCAGAAGAGAAAACAGATCCAGAAGAGAAAAGAAATTCAGAAGAGAAAACAGATCCAGAAGAGAAAGTAGACCCAGAAGAGAAAGTAGATCCAGAAGAGAAAGTAGATCCAGAAGAGAAAACAGATCCAGAAGAGAAAGTAGACTCAGAAGAGAAAGTAGATCCAGAAGAGAAAGTAGATCTAGAAGAGAAAACAGATCCAGAAGAGAAAACAGATTCAGAAGAGAAAGTAGATCCAGAAGAGAAAGTAGATCCAGAAGAGAAAACAGTTACAGAAGAGAAAGTAGATCCAGAAGAGAAAGTAGATCCAGAAGAGAAAACAGTTACAGAAGAGAAAGTAGATCCAGAAGAGAAAGTAGATTCAGAAGAGAAAGTAGATCCAGAAGAGAAAGTAGATCTAGAAGAGAAAACAGATCCAGAAGAGAAAGTAGATCCAGAAGAGAAAACAGATTCAGAAGAGAAAACAGATCCAGAAGAGAAAGTAGATCCAGCAGAGAAAACAGATCCAGAAGAGAAAACAGATTCAGAAGAGAAAACAGATCCAGAAGAGAAAGTAGACCCAGAGGATAAAGTAGATCCAGAAGAGAAAGTAGATCCAGAAGAGAAAGCAGATCCAGAAGAGAAAGTAGACCCAGAAGAGAAAGTAGATTCAGAAGAGAAAGTAGATCCAGAAGAGAAAGTAGATCTAGAAGAGAAAACAGATCCAGAAGAGAAAGTAGATCCAGAAGAGAAAGTAGATCCAGAAGAGAAAACAGTTACAGAAGAGAAAGTAGATCCAGAAGAGAAAACAGATCCAGAAGAGAAAGTAGATTCAGAAGAGAAAACAGATCCAGAAGAGAAAGTAGATCTAGAAGAGAAAGTAGATCCAGAAGAGAAAACAGATCCAGAAGAGAAAGTAGATCCAGAAGAGAAAACAGATCCAGAAGAGAAAACAGACCCAGAAGAGAAAACAGATTCAGAAGAGAAAGTAGATCCAGAAGAGAAAACAGATCCAGAAGAGAAAACAGATTCAGAAGAGAAAGTAGATCCAGAAGAGAAAACAGATCCAGAAGAGAAAACAGATCCAGAAGAGAAAGTAGATCCAGAAGAGAAAGTAGATCCAGAAGAGAAAACAGATCCAGAAGAGAAAACAGATTCAGAAGAGAAAAGAGATCCAGAAGAGAAAGTAGACCCAGAGGATAAAGTAGATCCAGAAGAGAAAACAGATCCAGAAGAGAAAACAGATCCAGAACAGAAAACAGATTCAGAAGAGAAAGTAGATCCAGAAGAGAAAGTAGATCTACAAGAGAAAACAGATCCAGAAGAGAAAACAGATCCAGAACAGAAAACAGATTCAGAAGAGAAAGTAGATCCAGAAGAGAAAGTAGATCCAGAAGAGAAAACAGTTACAGAAGAGAAAGTAGATCCAGAAGAGAAAACAGATCCAGAAGAGAAAGTAGATTCAGAAGAGAAAACAGATCCAGAAGAGAAAGTAGATCTAGAAGAGAAAGTAGATCCAGAAGAGAAAACAGATCCAGAAGAGACAACAGATTCAGAAGAGAAAGTAGATCCAGAAGAGAAAGTAGATCCAGAAGAGAAAGTAGATCCAGAAGAGAAAACAGATCCAGAAGAGAAAGTAGATCTAGAAGAGAAAACAGATCCAGAAGAGAAAGTAGATCTAGAAGAGAAAGTAGATCCAGACGAGAAAACAGATCCAGAAGAGAAAGTAGATCCAGAATAGAAAACAGATCCAGAAGAGAAAACAGATCCAGAAGAGAAAACAGACCCAGAAGAGAAAACAGATTCAGAAGAGAAAGTAGATCCAGAAGAGAAAACAGATCCAGAAGAGAAAGTAGATCCAGAAGAGAAAACAGATCCAGAAGAGAAAGTAGATTCAGAAGAGAAAACAGATCCAGAAGAGAAAGTAGATCTAGAAGAGAAAGTAGATCCAGAAGAGAAAGTAGATCCAGAAGAGAAAACAGATCCAGAAGAGAAAGTAGATCCAGAAGAGAAAACAGATCCAGAAGAGAAAACAGACCCAGAAGAGAAAACAGATTCAGAAGAGAAAGTAGATCCAGAAGACAAAGTAGATCCAGAAGAGAAAACAGATTCAGAAGAGAAAGTAGATCCAGAAGAGAAAACAGATTCAGAAGAGAAAACAGATTCAGAAGAGAAAGTATATCCAGAAGAGAAAACAGATCCAGAAGAGAAAACAGATCCAGAAGAGAAAGTAGACCAAGAAGAGAAAACAGATCCAGAAGAGAAAACAGATCCAGAAGAGAAAGTAGACCAAGAAGAGAAAACAGATCCAGAAGAGAAAGTAGACCAAGAAGAGAAAACAGATCCAGAAGAGAAAGTAGACCAAGAAGAGAAAACAGATCCAGAAGAGAAAGTAGATCCAGAAGAGAAAACAGATCCAGAAGAGAAAACAGATCCAGAAGAGAAAGTAGATCCAGAAGAGAAAACAGATCCAGAAGAGAAAACAGATCCAGAAGAGAAAGTAGATCCAGAAGAGAAAGTAGATCCAGAGATCCAGAGCTGGTTTGGATCTGGACCTTAAAAACCTGCAACATGAACGGAGGACACGGATGCAGACTTAAGAGGAGTAAAAGCAAACTGATTTATTTTCAAAAAAAGAAAACAAGGTTAACAAAAAGCGCGGCTGAGCCGGAAGACAAAACTAGACTGTGGTGAACAAAACATGGCTAAGAAAAACCAAAACATGACTTGGAAATAGATGAGAGAACTGAACTTAGCTTAGCTTGGTGTCGTGAAGGTGCACGGATCTGACAAAGTGCACGTGGAAACCTGGAAACTAAATACTGAGGAAGGCGATTGGTGAGTGAGTGCAACTGAGGACAATGAACAGGTGATGAGGTGAACTAATGAGCAAACAGAAACTGTGGGGAAGACTAAAACTAAACATGAGCCAGAAAACTAAGACATGAAATAAACTAAAACATGATAAAACACAAAACTAAGCACTCAAAAGCATGATATAAAGTCACATGATGACATAAAGTCACATGATGACATAAAGTCACATGATGTCAGATTTAAAGTCGTGGAATAAAGTCACGATGTCAGATTTAAAGCTGTGGAATAAAGTCACATGTTGTCAGATATAAAGCTGTGGAATAAAGTCACATGATGTCATAAAGTCACATGATGTCAGATTTAAAGCTGTGGAATAAAGTCACATGATGTCAGATTTAAAACTGTGGAATAAAGTCACATGATGTCAGATTTAAAGCTGTGGAATAAAGTCACATGATGTCAGATTTAAAGTCGTGGAATAAAGTCACGTGATGTCAGATATAAAGCTGTGGAATAAAGTCACATGATGTCATAAAGTCACATGATGTCAGATTTAAAGCTGTGGAATAAAGTCACATGATGTCATAAAGTCACATGATGTCAGATTTAAAGCTGTGGAATAAAGTCACATGATGTCAGATTTAAAGCTGTGGAATAAAGTCACATAATGTCAGATTTAAAGCTGTGGAATAAAGTCACATGATGTCAGATATAAAGCTGTGGAATAAAGTCACATGATGTCAGATTTAAAGCTGTGGAATAAAGTCACATGATGTCAGATTTAAAGTCGTGGAATAAAGTCACGTGATGTCAGATATAAAGCTGTGGAATAAAGTCACATGATGTCATAAAGTCACATGATGTCAGATTTAAAGCTGTGGAATAAAGTCACATGATGTCATAAAGTCACATGATGTCAGATTTAAAGCTGTGGAATAAAGTCACATGATGTCAGATTTAAAGCTGTGGAATAAAGTCACATAATGTCAGATTTAAAGCTGTGGAATAAAGTCACATGATGTCAGATATAAAGCTGTGGAATAAAGTCACATGATGTCAGATTTAAAGCTGTGGAATAAAGTCACATGATGTCATAAAGTCACATGATGTCAGATATAAAGCTGTGGAATAAAGTCACATGATGTCAGATTTAAAGCTGTGGAATAAAGTCACATGATGTCAGATTTAAAGCTGTGGAATAAAGTCACATGATGTCAGATATAAAGCTGTGGAATAAAGTCACATGATGTCAGATTTAAAGCAGTGGAATAAAGTGACATGATGTCAGATATAAAGCTGTGGAATAAAGTCACATGATGTCAGATTTAAAGCTGTGGAATAAAGTCACATGATGTCAGATATAAAGCTGTGGAATAAAGTCACATGATGTCAGATATAAAGCTGTGGAATGAAGTCACATGATGTCAGATATAAAGCTGTGGAATAAAGTCACATGATGTCAGATATAAAGCTGTGGAATAAAGTCACATGATGTCAGATTTAAAGCAGTGGAATAAAGTCACATGAAGTCAGATTTAAAGCTGTGGAATAAAGTCACATGATGTCATAAAGTCACATGATGTCAGATTTAAAGCTGTGGAATAAAGTCACATGATGTCAGATTTAAAGCTGTGGAATAAAGTCACATGATGTCATAAAGTCACATGATGTCATATTTAAAGCTGTGGAATAAAGTCACATGATGTCATAAAGTCACATGATGTCAGATTTAAAGCTGTGGAATAAAGTCACATGACGTCATAAAGTCACATGATGTCATATTTAAAGCTGTGGAATAAAGTCACATGATGTCATAAAGTCACATGATGTCAGATTTAAAGCTGTGGAATAAAGTCACATGATGTCATAAAGTCACATGATGTCAGATTTAAAGCTGTGGAATAAAGTCACATGATGTCAGATTTAAAGCTGTGGAATAAAGTCACATGACGTCATAAAGTCACATGATGTCATATTTAAAGCTGTGGAATAAAGTCACATGATGTCATAAAGTCACATGATGTCAGATTTGAAGCTGTGGAATAAAGTCACATGATGTCAGATTTAAAGCTGTGGAATAAAGTCACATGATGTCAGATTTAAAGCTGTGGAATAAAGTTATATGATGTCAGATTTAAAGCTGTGGAATAAAGTCACATGATGTCAGATTTAAAGCTGTGGAATAAAGTCACATGATGTCATAAAGTCACATGATGTCAGATTTGAAGCTGTGGAATAAAGTCACATGATGTCATAAAGTCACATGATGTCAGATTTGAAGCTGTGGAATAAAGTCACATGATGTCAGATATAAAGCTGTGGAATAAAGTCACATGATGTCAGATATGAAGCTGTGGAATAAAGTCACATGATGTCAGATTTAAAGCTGTGGAATAAAGTCACATGATGTCAGATATGAAGCTGTGGAATAAAGTCACATGATGTCAGATTTAAAGCTGTGGAATAAAGTCACATGATGTCATAAAGTCACATGATGTCAGATTTAAAGCTGTGGAATAAAGTCACATGATGTCATAAAGTCACATGATGTCAGATTTGAAGCTGTGGAATAAAGTCACATGATGTCAGATATAAAGCTGTGGAATAAAGTCACATGATGTCAGATTTAAAGCTGTGGAATAAAGTCACATGATGTCATAAAGTCACATGATGTCAGATTTGAAGCTGTGGAATAAAGTCACATGATGTCAGATATAAAGCTGTGGAATAAAGTCACATGATGTCAGATATGAAGCTGTGGAATAAAGTCACATGATGTCAGATTTAAAGCTGTGGAATAAAGTCACATGATGTCAGATTTAAAGCTGTGGAATAAAGTTATATGATGTCAGATTTAAAGCTGTGGAATAAAGTCACATGATGTCAGATTTAAAGCTGTGGAATAAAGTCACATGATGTCAGATTTACAGCTGTGGAATAAAGTCACATGATGTCAGATATAAAGCTGTGGGATAAAGTCACATGATGTCAGATATAAAGCTGTGGGATAAAGTCACATGATGTCAGATATAAAGCTGTGGAATAAAGTCACATGATGTCAGATATAAAGCTGTGGGATAAAGTCACATGATGTCAGATATAAAGCTGTGGGATAAAGTCACATGATGTCAGATATAAAGGTGTGGAATAAAGTCACATGATGTCAGATATAAAGGTGTGGAATAAAGTCACATGATGTCAGATATAAAGCTGTGGGATAAAGTCACATGATGTCAGATATAAAGCTGTGGGATAAAGTCACATGATGTCAGATATAAAGGTGTGGAATAAAGTCACATGATGTCATAAAGTCACATGATGTCAGATTTAAAGCTGTGGAATAAAGTCACATGATGTCAGATTTAAAGCTGTGGAATAAAGTCACATGATGTCATAAAGTCACATGATGTCAGATTTAAAGCTGTGGAATAAAGTCACATGATGTCAGATTTAAAGCTGTGGAATAAAGTCACATGATGTCAGATTTAAAGCTGTGGAATAAAGTCACATGATGTCAGATATAAAGCTGTGGAATAAAGTCACATGATGTCAGATATAAAGCTGTGGAATAAAGTCACATGATGTCAGATTTAAAGCTGTGGAATGAAGTCACATGATGTCAGATATAAAGCTGTGGAATAAAGTCACATGATGTCAGATATAAAGCTGTGGAATGAAGTCACATGATGTCAGATATAAAGCTGTGGAATAAAGTCACATGATGTCAGATATAAAGCTGTGGAATAAAGTTATATGATGTCAGATTTAAAGCTGTGGAATGAAGTCACATGATGTCAGATATAAAGCTGTGGAATAAAGTCACATGATGTCAGATATAAAGCTGTGGAATAAAGTCACATGATGTCAGATTTAAAGCTGTGGAATAAAGTCACATGATGTTATAAAGTCATATGATGTCAGATTTAAAGCTGTGGAATAAAGTCACATGATGTCAGATATAAAGCTGTGGGATAAAGTCACATGATGTCAGATTTAAAGCTGTGGAATAAAGTCACATGATGTCATATTTAAAGCTGTGGAATAAAGTCACATGATGTCATAAAGTCACATGATGTCATAAAGTCACATGATGTCAGATATAAAGCTGTGGAATGAAGTCACATGATGTCAGATTTAAAGCTGTGGAATAAAGTCACATGATGTCAGATATAAAGCTGTGGAATGAAGTCACATGATGTCAGATATAAAGCTGTGGAATAAAGTCACATGATGTCATAAAGTCACATGATGTCAGATTTAAAGCTGTGGAATAAAGTCACATGATGTCAGATTTAAAGCTGTGGAATAAAGTCACATGACGTCATAAAGTCACATGATGTCATATTTAAAGCTGTGGAATAAAGTCACATGATGTCATAAAGTCACATGATGTCAGATTTGAAGCTGTGGAATAAAGTCACATGATGTCAGATTTAAAGCTGTGGAATAAAGTCACATGATGTCAGATTTAAAGCTGTGGAATAAAGTTATATGATGTCAGATTTAAAGCTGTGGAATAAAGTCACATGATGTCAGATTTAAAGCTGTGGAATAAAGTCACATGATGTCATAAAGTCACATGATGTCAGATTTGAAGCTGTGGAATAAAGTCACATGATGTCATAAAGTCACATGATGTCAGATTTGAAGCTGTGGAATAAAGTCACATGATGTCAGATATAAAGCTGTGGAATAAAGTCACATGATGTCAGATATGAAGCTGTGGAATAAAGTCACATGATGTCAGATTTAAAGCTGTGGAATAAAGTCACATGATGTCAGATATGAAGCTGTGGAATAAAGTCACATGATGTCAGATTTAAAGCTGTGGAATAAAGTCACATGATGTCATAAAGTCACATGATGTCAGATTTAAAGCTGTGGAATAAAGTCACATGATGTCATAAAGTCACATGATGTCAGATTTGAAGCTGTGGAATAAAGTCACATGATGTCAGATATAAAGCTGTGGAATAAAGTCACATGATGTCAGATTTAAAGCTGTGGAATAAAGTCACATGATGTCATAAAGTCACATGATGTCAGATTTGAAGCTGTGGAATAAAGTCACATGATGTCAGATATAAAGCTGTGGAATAAAGTCACATGATGTCAGATATGAAGCTGTGGAATAAAGTCACATGATGTCAGATTTAAAGCTGTGGAATAAAGTCACATGATGTCAGATTTAAAGCTGTGGAATAAAGTTATATGATGTCAGATTTAAAGCTGTGGAATAAAGTCACATGATGTCAGATTTAAAGCTGTGGAATAAAGTCACATGATGTCAGATTTACAGCTGTGGAATAAAGTCACATGATGTCAGATATAAAGCTGTGGGATAAAGTCACATGATGTCAGATATAAAGCTGTGGGATAAAGTCACATGATGTCAGATATAAAGCTGTGGGATAAAGTCACATGATGTCAGATATAAAGCTGTGGAATAAAGTCACATGATGTCAGATATAAAGGTGTGGAATAAAGTCACATGATGTCAGATATAAAGCTGTGGGATAAAGTCACATGATGTCAGATATAAAGCTGTGGGATAAAGTCACATGATGTCAGATATAAAGGTGTGGAATAAAGTCACATGATGTCATAAAGTCACATGATGTCAGATTTAAAGCTGTGGAATAAAGTCACATGATGTCAGATTTAAAGCTGTGGAATAAAGTCACATGATGTCATAAAGTCACATGATGTCAGATTTAAAGCTGTGGAATAAAGTCACATGATGTCAGATTTAAAGCTGTGGAATAAAGTCACATGATGTCAGATTTAAAGCTGTGGAATAAAGTCACATGATGTCAGATATAAAGCTGTGGAATAAAGTCACATGATGTCAGATATAAAGCTGTGGGATAAAGTCACATGATGTCAGATTTACAGCTGTGGAATAAAGTCACATGATGTCAGATATAAAGCTGTGGGATAAAGTCACATGATGTCAGATATAAAGCTGTGGAATAAAGTCACATGATGTCAGATATAAAGGTGTGGAATAAAGTCACATGATGTCAGATATAAAGCTGTGGGATAAAGTCACATGATGTCAGATATAAAGCTGTGGGATAAAGTCACATGATGTCAGATATAAAGGTGTGGAATAAAGTCACATGATGTCATAAAGTCACATGATGTCAGATTTAAAGCTGTGGAATAAAGTCACATGATGTCAGATTTAAAGCTGTGGAATAAAGTCACATGATGTCATAAAGTCACATGATGTCAGATTTAAAGCTGTGGAATAAAGTCACATGATGTCAGATTTAAAGCTGTGGAATAAAGTCACATGATGTCAGATTTAAAGCTGTGGAATAAAGTCACATGATGTCAGATATAAAGCTGTGGAATAAAGTCACATGATGTCAGATATAAAGCTGTGGAATAAAGTCACATGATGTCAGATTTAAAGCTGTGGAATGAAGTCACATGATGTCAGATATAAAGCTGTGGAATAAAGTCACATGATGTCAGATATAAAGCTGTGGAATGAAGTCACATGATGTCAGATATAAAGCTGTGGAATAAAGTCACATGATGTCAGATATAAAGCTGTGGAATAAAGTTATATGATGTCAGATTTAAAGCTGTGGAATGAAGTCACATGATGTCAGATATAAAGCTGTGGAATAAAGTCACATGATGTCAGATATAAAGCTGTGGAATAAAGTCACATGATGTCAGATTTAAAGCTGTGGAATAAAGTCACATGATGTTATAAAGTCATATGATGTCAGATTTAAAGCTGTGGAATAAAGTCACATGATGTCAGATATAAAGCTGTGGGATAAAGTCACATGATGTCAGATTTAAAGCTGTGGAATAAAGTCACATGATGTCATATTTAAAGCTGTGGAATAAAGTCACATGATGTCATAAAGTCACATGATGTCATAAAGTCACATGATGTCAGATATAAAGCTGTGGAATGAAGTCACATGATGTCAGATTTAAAGCTGTGGAATAAAGTCACATGATGTCAGATATAAAGCTGTGGAATGAAGTCACATGATGTCAGATATAAAGCTGTGGAATAAAGTCACATGATGTCAGATTTAAAGCTGTGGAATAAAGTCACATGATGTCAGATATAAAGCTGTGGGATAAAGTCACATGATGTCAGATTTAAAGCTGTGGAATAAAGTCACATGATGTTATAAAGTCATATGATGTCAGATTTAAAGTTGTGGAATAAAGTCACATGATGTCATATTTAAAGCTGTGGAATAAAGTCACATGATGTCAGATTTAAAGCTGTGGAATAAAGTCACATGATGTCATAAAGTCACATGATGTCAGATATAAAGCTGTGGAATAAAGTCA
The DNA here is from genome assembly GCF_027942865.1 of Odontesthes bonariensis. Classification (NCBI taxonomy): domain Eukaryota; kingdom Metazoa; phylum Chordata; class Actinopteri; order Atheriniformes; family Atherinopsidae; genus Odontesthes; species Odontesthes bonariensis. The sequence goes on from NC_134515.1 coordinate 1,405,047, forward strand.
CATGATGTCAGATTTAAAGCTGTGGAATAAAGTCACATGATGTCATAAAGTCACATGATGTCATAAAGTCACATGATGTCAGATAGAAAGCTGTGGGATAAAGTCACATGATGTCAGATTTAAAGCTGTGGAATAAAGTCACATGATGTCAGATTTAAAGCTGTGGAATAAAGTCACATGATGTCATAAAGTCACATGATGTCAGATTTAAAGCTGTGGAATAAAGTCACATGATGTCAATATAAAGCTGTGGAATAAAGTCACATGATGTCAGATTTAAAGCTGTGGAATAAAGTCACATGATGTCATAAAGTCACATGATGTCATATTTAAAGCTGTGGAATAAAGTCACATGATGTCATAAAGTCACATGATGTCAGATTTAAAGCTGTGGAATAAAGTCACATGATGTCATAAAGTCACATGATGTCAGATTTAAAGCTGTGGAATAAAGTCACATGATGTCAGATATAAAGCTGTGGAATAAAGTCACATGATGTCAGATATAAAGCTGTGGAATAAAGTCACATGATGTCAGATTTAAAGCTGTGGAATAAAGTTATATGATGTCAGATTTAAAGCTGTGGAATAAAGTCACATGATGTCAGATTTAAAGCAGTGGAATAAAGTCACATGATGTCAGATTTAAAGCTGTGGAATAAAGTCACATGATGTCATAAAGTCACATGATGTCAGATAGAAAGCTGTGGGATAAAGTCACATGATGTCAGATTTAAAGCTGTGGAATAAAGTCACATGATGTCAGATTTAAAGCTGTGGAATAAAGTCACATGATGTCATAAAGTCACATGATGTCAGATTTAAAGCTGTGGAATAAAGTCACATGATGTCAATATAAAGCTGTGGAATAAAGTCACATGATGTCAGATTTAAAGCTGTGGAATAAAGTCACATGATGTCATAAAGTCACATGATGTCATATTTAAAGCTGTGGAATAAAGTCACATGATGTCATAAAGTCACATGATGTCATATTTAAAGCTGTGGAATAAAGTCACATGATGTCATAAAGTCACATGATGTCAGATTTAAAGCTGTGGAATAAAGTCACATGATGTCATAAAGTCACATGATGTCAGATTTAAAGCTGTGGAATAAAGTCACATGATGTCAGATATAAAGCTGTGGAATAAAGTCACATGATGTCAGATTTAAAGCTGTGGAATAAAGTTATATGATGTCAGATATAAAGCTGTGGAATAAAGTTATATGATGTCAGATTTAAAGCTGTGGAATAAAGTCACATGATGTCAGATTTAAAGCAGTGGAATAAAGTCACATGATGTCAGATTTAAAGCTGTGGAATAAAGTCACATGATGTCATAAAGTCACATGATGTCAGATTTGAAGCAGTGGAATAAAGTCACATGATGTCATATTTAAAGCAGTGGAATAAAGTCACATGATGTCATATTTAAAGCTGTGGAATAAAGTCACATGATGTCATAAAGTCACATGATGTCAGATTTAAAGCTGTGGAATAAAGTCACATGATGTCATAAAGTCACATGATGTCAGATTTAAAGCTGTGGAATAAAGTCACATGATGTCATAAAGTCACATGATGTCATATTTAAAGCTGTGGAATAAAGTCACATGATGTCATAAAGTCACATGATGTCAGATTTAAAGCTGTGGAATAAAGTCACATGATGTCATAAAGTCACATGATGTCAGATTTAAAGCTGTGGAATAAAGTCACATGATGTCAGATATAAAGCAGTGGAATAAAGTCACATGATGTCATATTTAAAGCTGTGGAATAAAGTCACATGATGTCATAAAGTCACATGATGTCAGATTTAAAGCTGTGGAATAAAGTCACATGATGTCATAAAGTCACATGATGTCATATTTAAAGCTGTGGAATAAAGTCACATGATGTCATAAAGTCACATGATGTCAGATTTAAAGCTGTGGAATAAAGTCACATGATGTCATAAAGTCACATGATGTCATATTTAAAGCTGTGGAATAAAGTCACATGATGTCATAAAGTCACATGATGTCAGATTTAAAGCTGTGGAATAAAGTCACATGATGTCATAAAGTCACATGATGTCAGATTTAAAGCTGTGGAATAAAGTCACATGATGTCAGATTTAAAGCTGTGGAATAAAGTCACATGACGTCATAAAGTCACATGATGTCATATTTAAAGCTGTGGAATAAAGTCACATGATGTCATAAAGTCACATGATGTCAGATTTGAAGCTGTGGAATAAAGTCACATGACGTCATAAAGTCACATGATGTCAGATTTGAAGCTGTGGAATAAAGTCACATGATGTCAGATTTAAAGCTGTGGAATAAAGTTATATGATGTCAGATTTAAAGCTGTGGAATAAAGTTATATGATGTCAGATTTAAAGCTGTGGAATAAAGTCACATGATGTCAGATTTAAAGCTGTGGAATAAAGTCACATGATGTCATAAAGTCACATGATGTCAGATTTGAAGCTGTGGAATAAAGTCACATGATGTCATAAAGTCACATGATGTCAGATTTGAAGCTGTGGAATAAAGTCACATGATGTCAGATATAAAGCTGTGGAATAAAGTCACATGATGTCAGATATAAAGCTGTGGAATAAAGTTATATGATGTCAGATTTAAAGCTGTGGAATGAAGTCACATGATGTCAGATATAAAGCTGTGGAATAAAGTCACATGATGTCAGATATAAAGCTGTGGAATAAAGTCACATGATGTCAGATTTAAAGCTGTGGAATAAAGTCACATGATGTTATAAAGTCATATGATGTCAGATTTAAAGCTGTGGAATAAAGTCACATGATGTCAGATATAAAGCTGTGGGATAAAGTCACATGATGTCAGATTTAAAGCTGTGGAATAAAGTCACATGATGTCATATTTAAAGCTGTGGAATAAAGTCACATGATGTCATAAAGTCACATGATGTCATAAAGTCACATGATGTCAGATATAAAGCTGTGGAATGAAGTCACATGATGTCAGATTTAAAGCTGTGGAATAAAGTCACATGATGTCAGATATAAAGCTGTGGAATGAAGTCACATGATGTCAGATATAAAGCTGTGGAATAAAGTCACATGATGTCATAAAGTCACATGATGTCAGATTTAAAGCTGTGGAATAAAGTCACATGATGTCAGATTTAAAGCTGTGGAATAAAGTCACATGACGTCATAAAGTCACATGATGTCATATTTAAAGCTGTGGAATAAAGTCACATGATGTCATAAAGTCACATGATGTCAGATTTGAAGCTGTGGAATAAAGTCACATGATGTCAGATTTAAAGCTGTGGAATAAAGTCACATGATGTCAGATTTAAAGCTGTGGAATAAAGTTATATGATGTCAGATTTAAAGCTGTGGAATAAAGTCACATGATGTCAGATTTAAAGCTGTGGAATAAAGTCACATGATGTCATAAAGTCACATGATGTCAGATTTGAAGCTGTGGAATAAAGTCACATGATGTCATAAAGTCACATGATGTCAGATTTGAAGCTGTGGAATAAAGTCACATGATGTCAGATATAAAGCTGTGGAATAAAGTCACATGATGTCAGATATGAAGCTGTGGAATAAAGTCACATGATGTCAGATTTAAAGCTGTGGAATAAAGTCACATGATGTCAGATATGAAGCTGTGGAATAAAGTCACATGATGTCAGATTTAAAGCTGTGGAATAAAGTCACATGATGTCATAAAGTCACATGATGTCAGATTTAAAGCTGTGGAATAAAGTCACATGATGTCATAAAGTCACATGATGTCAGATTTGAAGCTGTGGAATAAAGTCACATGATGTCAGATATAAAGCTGTGGAATAAAGTCACATGATGTCAGATTTAAAGCTGTGGAATAAAGTCACATGATGTCATAAAGTCACATGATGTCAGATTTGAAGCTGTGGAATAAAGTCACATGATGTCAGATATAAAGCTGTGGAATAAAGTCACATGATGTCAGATATGAAGCTGTGGAATAAAGTCACATGATGTCAGATTTAAAGCTGTGGAATAAAGTCACATGATGTCAGATTTAAAGCTGTGGAATAAAGTTATATGATGTCAGATTTAAAGCTGTGGAATAAAGTCACATGATGTCAGATTTAAAGCTGTGGAATAAAGTCACATGATGTCAGATTTACAGCTGTGGAATAAAGTCACATGATGTCAGATATAAAGCTGTGGGATAAAGTCACATGATGTCAGATATAAAGCTGTGGGATAAAGTCACATGATGTCAGATATAAAGCTGTGGGATAAAGTCACATGATGTCAGATATAAAGCTGTGGAATAAAGTCACATGATGTCAGATATAAAGGTGTGGAATAAAGTCACATGATGTCAGATATAAAGCTGTGGGATAAAGTCACATGATGTCAGATATAAAGCTGTGGGATAAAGTCACATGATGTCAGATATAAAGGTGTGGAATAAAGTCACATGATGTCATAAAGTCACATGATGTCAGATTTAAAGCTGTGGAATAAAGTCACATGATGTCAGATTTAAAGCTGTGGAATAAAGTCACATGATGTCATAAAGTCACATGATGTCAGATTTAAAGCTGTGGAATAAAGTCACATGATGTCAGATTTAAAGCTGTGGAATAAAGTCACATGATGTCAGATTTAAAGCTGTGGAATAAAGTCACATGATGTCAGATATAAAGCTGTGGAATAAAGTCACATGATGTCAGATATAAAGCTGTGGGATAAAGTCACATGATGTCAGATTTACAGCTGTGGAATAAAGTCACATGATGTCAGATATAAAGCTGTGGGATAAAGTCACATGATGTCAGATATAAAGCTGTGGAATAAAGTCACATGATGTCAGATATAAAGGTGTGGAATAAAGTCACATGATGTCAGATATAAAGCTGTGGGATAAAGTCACATGATGTCAGATATAAAGCTGTGGGATAAAGTCACATGATGTCAGATATAAAGGTGTGGAATAAAGTCACATGATGTCATAAAGTCACATGATGTCAGATTTAAAGCTGTGGAATAAAGTCACATGATGTCAGATTTAAAGCTGTGGAATAAAGTCACATGATGTCATAAAGTCACATGATGTCAGATTTAAAGCTGTGGAATAAAGTCACATGATGTCAGATTTAAAGCTGTGGAATAAAGTCACATGATGTCAGATTTAAAGCTGTGGAATAAAGTCACATGATGTCAGATATAAAGCTGTGGAATAAAGTCACATGATGTCAGATATAAAGCTGTGGAATAAAGTCACATGATGTCAGATTTAAAGCTGTGGAATGAAGTCACATGATGTCAGATATAAAGCTGTGGAATAAAGTCACATGATGTCAGATATAAAGCTGTGGAATGAAGTCACATGATGTCAGATATAAAGCTGTGGAATAAAGTCACATGATGTCAGATATAAAGCTGTGGAATAAAGTTATATGATGTCAGATTTAAAGCTGTGGAATGAAGTCACATGATGTCAGATATAAAGCTGTGGAATAAAGTCACATGATGTCAGATATAAAGCTGTGGAATAAAGTCACATGATGTCAGATTTAAAGCTGTGGAATAAAGTCACATGATGTTATAAAGTCATATGATGTCAGATTTAAAGCTGTGGAATAAAGTCACATGATGTCAGATATAAAGCTGTGGGATAAAGTCACATGATGTCAGATTTAAAGCTGTGGAATAAAGTCACATGATGTCATATTTAAAGCTGTGGAATAAAGTCACATGATGTCATAAAGTCACATGATGTCATAAAGTCACATGATGTCAGATATAAAGCTGTGGAATGAAGTCACATGATGTCAGATTTAAAGCTGTGGAATAAAGTCACATGATGTCAGATATAAAGCTGTGGAATGAAGTCACATGATGTCAGATATAAAGCTGTGGAATAAAGTCACATGATGTCAGATTTAAAGCTGTGGAATAAAGTCACATGATGTCAGATATAAAGCTGTGGGATAAAGTCACATGATGTCAGATTTAAAGCTGTGGAATAAAGTCACATGATGTTATAAAGTCATATGATGTCAGATTTAAAGTTGTGGAATAAAGTCACATGATGTCATATTTAAAGCTGTGGAATAAAGTCACATGATGTCAGATTTAAAGCTGTGGAATAAAGTCACATGATGTCATAAAGTCACATGATGTCAGATATAAAGCTGTGGAATAAAGTCACATGATGTCAGATTTAAAGCTGTGGAATAAAGTCACATGATGTCATAAAGTCACATGATGTCATAAAGTCACATGATGTCAGATAGAAAGCTGTGGGATAAAGTCACATGATGTCAGATTTAAAGCTGTGGAATAAAGTCACATGATGTCAGATTTAAAGCTGTGGAATAAAGTCACATGATGTCATAAAGTCACATGATGTCAGATTTAAAGCTGTGGAATAAAGTCACATGATGTCAATATAAAGCTGTGGAATAAAGTCACATGATGTCAGATTTAAAGCTGTGGAATAAAGTCACATGATGTCATAAAGTCACATGATGTCATATTTAAAGCTGTGGAATAAAGTCACATGATGTCATAAAGTCACATGATGTCAGATTTAAAGCTGTGGAATAAAGTCACATGATGTCATAAAGTCACATGATGTCAGATTTAAAGCTGTGGAATAAAGTCACATGATGTCAGATATAAAGCTGTGGAATAAAGTCACATGATGTCAGATATAAAGCTGTGGAATAAAGTCACATGATGTCAGATTTAAAGCTGTGGAATAAAGTTATATGATGTCAGATTTAAAGCTGTGGAATAAAGTCACATGATGTCAGATTTAAAGCAGTGGAATAAAGTCACATGATGTCAGATTTAAAGCTGTGGAATAAAGTCACATGATGTCATAAAGTCACATGATGTCAGATAGAAAGCTGTGGGATAAAGTCACATGATGTCAGATTTAAAGCTGTGGAATAAAGTCACATGATGTCAGATTTAAAGCTGTGGAATAAAGTCACATGATGTCATAAAGTCACATGATGTCAGATTTAAAGCTGTGGAATAAAGTCACATGATGTCAATATAAAGCTGTGGAATAAAGTCACATGATGTCAGATTTAAAGCTGTGGAATAAAGTCACATGATGTCATAAAGTCACATGATGTCATATTTAAAGCTGTGGAATAAAGTCACATGATGTCATAAAGTCACATGATGTCATATTTAAAGCTGTGGAATAAAGTCACATGATGTCATAAAGTCACATGATGTCAGATTTAAAGCTGTGGAATAAAGTCACATGATGTCATAAAGTCACATGATGTCAGATTTAAAGCTGTGGAATAAAGTCACATGATGTCAGATATAAAGCTGTGGAATAAAGTCACATGATGTCAGATTTAAAGCTGTGGAATAAAGTTATATGATGTCAGATATAAAGCTGTGGAATAAAGTTATATGATGTCAGATTTAAAGCTGTGGAATAAAGTCACATGATGTCAGATTTAAAGCAGTGGAATAAAGTCACATGATGTCAGATTTAAAGCTGTGGAATAAAGTCACATGATGTCATAAAGTCACATGATGTCAGATTTAAAGCTGTGGAATAAAGTCACATGATGTCATAAAGTCACATGATGTCAGATTTGAAGCAGTGGAATAAAGTCACATGATGTCATATTTAAAGCAGTGGAATAAAGTCACATGATGTCATATTTAAAGCTGTGGAATAAAGTCACATGATGTCATAAAGTCACATGATGTCAGATTTAAAGCTGTGGAATAAAGTCACATGATGTCATAAAGTCACATGATGTCAGATTTAAAGCTGTGGAATAAAGTCACATGATGTCATAAAGTCACATGATGTCATATTTAAAGCTGTGGAATAAAGTCACATGATGTCATAAAGTCACATGATGTCAGATTTAAAGCTGTGGAATAAAGTCACATGATGTCATAAAGTCACATGATGTCAGATTTAAAGCTGTGGAATAAAGTCACATGATGTCAGATATAAAGCAGTGGAATAAAGTCACATGATGTCATATTTAAAGCTGTGGAATAAAGTCACATGATGTCATAAAGTCACATGATGTCAGATTTAAAGCTGTGGAATAAAGTCACATGATGTCATAAAGTCACATGATGTCATATTTAAAGCTGTGGAATAAAGTCACATGATGTCATAAAGTCACATGATGTCAGATTTAAAGCTGTGGAATAAAGTCACATGATGTCATAAAGTCACATGATGTCATATTTAAAGCTGTGGAATAAAGTCACATGATGTCATAAAGTCACATGATGTCAGATTTAAAGCTGTGGAATAAAGTCACATGATGTCATAAAGTCACATGATGTCAGATTTAAAGCTGTGGAATAAAGTCACATGACGTCATAAAGTCACATGATGTCATATTTAAAGCTGTGGAATAAAGTCACATGATGTCATAAAGTCACATGATGTCAGATTTGAAGCTGTGGAATAAAGTCACATGACGTCATAAAGTCACATGATGTCAGATTTGAAGCTGTGGAATAAAGTCACATGATGTCAGATTTAAAGCTGTGGAATAAAGTTATATGATGTCAGATTTAAAGCTGTGGAATAAAGTTATATGATGTCAGATTTAAAGCTGTGGAATAAAGTCACATGATGTCAGATTTAAAGCTGTGGAATAAAGTCACATGATGTCATAAAGTCACATGATGTCAGATTTGAAGCTGTGGAATAAAGTCACATGATGTCATAAAGTCACATGATGTCAGATTTGAAGCTGTGGAATAAAGTCACATGATGTCAGATATAAAGCTGTGGAATAAAGTCACATGATGTCATAAAGTCACATGATGTCAGATTTGAAGCTGTGGAATAAAGTCACATGATGTCAGATATAAAGCTGTGGAATAAAGTCACATGATGTCAGATTTAAAGCTGTGGAATAAAGTCACATGATGTCATAAAGTCACATGATGTCAGATTTGAAGCTGTGGAATAAAGTCACATGATGTCAGATTTAAAGCTGTGGAATAAAGTCACATGATGTCAGATATAAAGCTGTGGAATAAAGTCACATGATGTCAGATTTAAAGCTGTGGAATAAAGTCACATGATGTCAGATTTAAAGCTGTGGAATAAAGTTATATGATGTCAGATTTAAAGCTGTGGAATAAAGTCACATGATGTCAGATTTAAAGCTGTGGAATAAAGTGACATGATGTCAGATTTACAGCTGTGGAATAAAGTCACATGATGTCAGATATAAAGCTGTGGGATAAAGTCACATGATGTCAGATATAAAGCTGTGGGATAAAGTCACATGATGTCAGATATAAAGCTGTGGAATAAAGTCACATGATGTCAGATATAAAGCTGTGGGATAAAGTCACATGATGTCAGATATAAAGCTGTGGGATAAAGTCACATGATGTCAGATATAAAGGTGTGGAATAAAGTCACATGATGTCAGATATAAAGCTGTGGGATAAAGTCACATGATGTCAGATATAAAGCTGTGGAATAAAGTCACATGATGTCATAAAGTCACATGATGTCAGATTTAAAGCTGTGGAATAAAGTCACATGATGTCAGATTTAAAGCTGTGGAATAAAGTCACATGATGTCAGATATAAAGCTGTGGAATAAAGTCACATGATGTCATAAAGTCACATGATGTCAGATTTAAAGTCGTGGAATAAAGTCACATGATGTCATAAAGTCACATGATGTCAGATTTAAAGTCATGGAATAAAGTCACATGATGACATAAAGTCACATGATGTCAGATTTAAAGCTGTGGAATAAAGTCACATGATGTCAGATTTAAAGTCATGGAATAAAGTCACATGATGTCATAAAGTCACATGATGTCAGATTTAAAGTCATGGAATAAAGTCACATGATGTCATAAAGTCACATGATGTCAGATTTAAAGTCGTGGAATAAAGTCACATGATGTCAGATTTAAAGCTGTGGAATAAAGTCACATGATGACATAAAGTCACATGATGTCAGATTTAAAGCTGTGGAATAAAGTCACATGATGTCATAAAGTCACATGATGTCATAAAGTCACATGATGTCATAAAGTCACATGATGTCAGATTTAAAGCTGTGGAATAAAGTCACATGATGTCATAAAGTCACATGATGTCAGATATAAAGCTGTGGAATAAAGTCACATGATGTCAGATTTAAAGTCGTGGAATAAAGTCACATGATGTCAGATATAAAGCTGTGGAATAAAGTCACATGATGTCATAAAGTCACATGATGTCAGATTTAAAGCTGTGGAATAAAGTCACATGATGTCATAAAGTCACATGATGTCAGATATAAAGCTGTGGAATAAAGTCACATGATGTCAGATTTAAAGCTGTGGAATAAAGTTATATGATGTCATAAAGTCACATGATGTCACATGATGATGACATCAGCAGAAAAACAAAACGCACAGACGGCAGAAACTCTGGAACAGCGAAGCACAGATGAGGAAACCCCTGACTCGGCGTTTCTTACGTTTATGATTAACAGTTAATTTGGGAGAGTGGCTGTGTGCAGGTGCTCTGCTTTATCCATCCTTGTGGGGACCTTCAGGTTTTGGGTTGCCGTGGCGACAAAATGAAGAAATTACATCAACTTGAGGACATTTTTGACCAATCGGCACAAATGAAAAGGTTTTTTATGAGGACATTGCTGCAGTCCGCCTTAAATCTCTTTAGGAAACGGGGATGTTGGACTCTTTAGTGTTTCTGAACAATTATTGGCTGTAAATCGGCTTATTGATCAGCTGGTGCAGCTGTTTCTGCCGCAGGGTGTGTGCACAGTCCCCCTTTCACATCATGATCGGACAGTTTCTGGAAGGTTAGGACGCCAACAGCTGCTCAGCGTGAAGAAACTTTCATTTATTCCACGTGCCGATCATCTTTGGAAGTGCAGACATTTGGTTTTATTCAGGTTGAGGTTTAGTTTTAGGGTTCAGAAGTAGGTTTAGTGTGAGCTCGGGGTCCTGAGGAGGCAGTTTTTTGTCACTAATGGTCCTCATAAAGACATGAATGCTGACCGGGCAGCTGGCCGACTCCAGGCTTTAAACACACACCGGGCCCTAATCTAATCAGACCTTCAATTCTCAGCGAGCTCGTTTGTTTCTCTGCTGCAGCTCGTCATGACAACAAGCCTTTAGCCCCGCCCACCCTGGGCCGATGGGATGTGATGTCACGGTGAGCTGTTTCCCTCCCAGTTTGGAGCTCAGGTCACCACTGGCCCCCCTGTTGGCTTCAGTTCTTTCCTGTATTTATCTGTTTCCAGGTGGTGAAACATCTGGACTGCAGCTGGACTCTTCCACCATGAAGCTGCTGGAACAGATGCAGGATGAGGTTTAACTCTGTCCTGCTGAAATAAGCAAGGCCTTCCCTGAAGAAGCTGCCAGTAAATGTCCGGGAAGCAGACACCCTTTCCACTTTTAAGACCAGGCTTAAAACTTTCCTTTTTTATAAAGCTCATAGTTAGGGATGGCTCAGGTGATCCTGAAACATCCCATAGTTAAGCTGCTATAGGCCTAGACTGCTGGGGGGCTCATCTGTCACACCTTTCCTCACTTTACTCTCTTTATGTATATGTGACATTATTGTGGTCATTAACTCGTGTTTCCCTGTTCCAACAGGTATCCTCTGAATGGTGTTACAGTGTTTGTTGTCCCCTCTTTTCTGTCCTCTCAAACCCCAGCTGGTGGAGGCGGATGGCCACCCTTCCTGGTTCTGGTCGCCACCCTTCCTGGTTCTGGTTCTGATGGCCACCCTTCCTGGTCCTGGTTCTGATGGCCACCCTTCCTGGTTCTGGTTCTGATGGCCACCCTTCCTGGTCCTGGTTCTGATGGCCACCCTTCCTGGTTCTGGTTCTGATGGCCACCCTTCCTGGTTCTGGTTCTGATGGCCACCCTTCCTGGTTCTGGTTCTGGTCGCCACCCTTCCTGGTTCTGGTTCTGGTTCTGATGGCCACCCTTCCTGGTTCTGGTTCTGATGGCCACCCTTCCTGGTTCTGGTTCTGATGGCCACCCTTCCTGGTCCTGGTTCTGATGGCCACCCTTCCTGGTTCTGGTTCTGATGGCCACCCTTCCTGGTCCTGGTTCTGATGGCCACCCTTCCTGGTCCTGGTTCTGATGGCCACCCTTCCTGGTTCTGGTTCTGGTCGCCACCCTTCCTGGTTCTGGTTCTGGTCGCCACCCTTCCTGGTCCTGGTTCTGATGGCCACCCTTCCTGGTCCTGGTTCTGATGGCCACCCTTCCTGGTTCTGGTTCTGATGGCCACCCTTCCTGGTTCTGGTTCTGATGGCCACCCTTCCTGGTTCTGGTTCTGGTCGCCACCCTTCCTGGTCCTGGTTCTGATGGCCACCCTTCCTGGTCCTGGTTCTGATGGCCACCCTTCCTGGTTCTGGTTCTGATGGCCACCCTTCCTGGTTCTGGTTCTGGTCGCCACCCTTCCTGGTCCTGGTTCTGATGGCCACCCTTCCTGGTCCTGGTTCTGATGGCCACCCTTCCTGGGTCTGGTTCTGATGGACACCCTTCCTGGTTCTGGTTCTGATGGCCACCCTTCCTGGTTCTGGTTCTGATGGCCACCCTTCCTGGTTCTGGTTCTGATGGCCACCCTTCCTGGTCCTGGTTCTGATGGCCACCCTTCCTGGTTCTGGTTCTGGTCACCTCAGGCACGCTCAGGACGGGAGATTGGACTGAAGACAAGTTTGGGTGCAATCTGTTGGTTTCCTTAGCTAGGAAATAGTTTTTGAATTGGCTCTATATGAATGAATTGGATTATTTTATAAATAATTACGATTACAAAGAATTTAATTCCAATTGGCTTGAATTGGACTTTACTATCTAAGTGCCTTGAGATGACATTTGTTGTATTTGGCGCTATATAAATAAAAATGAATTGAATTGAAGAAGGAGCAGATGTTGCTCTAACAGCTGTTTTATACCTTTCAGCACTGATGGAGCCTTTCCAGATGTGCAGGTTCACAGCGTCCCAACTGCCTGGAACTAAGGTTTTAGATATTTTCTGTGATTTAACTGAAAAATAAGCAGCAACGCTTTAACAATGTTGACTGTAAAATACTGAAAGAAGAACTTACTTACACCTACAAATCTCCAAGGCTTTAACTCTTCTAGCTTGGGCAGCAAACTTAAACTAAAAAAGATTTAGACTTTTAAAGCGGCGCACCGGTTTCTGACCGATTAAAAGTCAGATAAACATCGGCTGCTGCCTTCGCTGCTGATTTATGAGCCGACCTGTGACCAACCTTCTCCGGCGGCCATCAGCTGAACGCATCAGGTCCAAAGTACAAGCAGCCGAAATGAGTCCCACCTGAAGGGGTCCGGGATCAGAGAAAAGCCGGTTCTGGAGAACTCGACCCTTCAGGAGCTGAAATAAAGCCGGGTCGAACCTCTAATAAACGGTTTGAAAAGCCCTTTAAAGAGTTTTTGGTAGTTGGAGGACCTAAATCACCAAAGATCCTCATGAGATAAACTGTTCTAAAGAGTTAACACCTCAAATTAAACTCAGTTCTATAAATAAATGATTTGTCTTGTAAATATTTCCATTTATTTCTCAAAGGTTTAAAAATCTCGCTGAATTATTTCTGTCCTTCTGTGCGTCCTCGTGTCTTTCAGAACGTTTCCTGATAACGAACCACTTTTCTCTGCTGATTAGAACTCCAAAGCCGGGATCATTGTTCTCCAGTAATTAGCCGGCACCCTCGCCGGCATTTGATGGCTTACGGAGGCGCAGCGGGAGACCGACGCCTTCACAAGTCGTCTGATCCGTGAGGCATCACGGAAAACATGCCCCTCCAAAAATAAGTAAGAAAAACAACAAATAAAAGACGTTTTTGCTTGAAATAAGCAAAGAAATCTGCCAATGGAACTAGTGAAAATTGGCTTGTCAAGATTTATTGAAATAAAATGTGATATTTAGGACTTTTGAGATAAAAGTGATCTTGAAATTAGCTTAAAAACCTCTTCAAATGAAAAAAAAAGCTTGTTTCATGTGATATGTGACTCAAAACAATTTGTTTTCAAGACTTTTTCACTTAACAAGATATTCCAGATGTATTGTGTTAAAACACGTCCCTATATCTGGCTGAAATGGTGCTTGTTAGGCAGTTGTGTCTTATATTAAGTGTAATGAGATATTTTGACTAGAAATGAGACAAATATAGTTGGTAAGATTTAGATTTTTTCCAGTGTGTCGCCTCAGATTATTCTGTTTGTGATGTTTGATATGTTCGGTCTGGCTGAACAGTAACGACAGCACACGTCTTCAGTCCAAGTTTTCCTTTACACTTTAGTGAAATCACACAAATATACAAACTCAGCAGAAGGCAATGGCAATGATATAAAAACTGACACAGGCTATTACATGATTCATCGTCATTACATTTCAAATCAGCAAAAATGACAAATAAAAAACAAGGCAATGGCGAATGGTATCAAAAATGGGCCCCGACTACATCCGAGACAGTGCTTCATCAAGGCGACATGTTTCAGCGTTTTCAGTGGGAAAAGAAAGACCTCGAGACACGATGAACGGCGGCGCCGCGGCGGCTTAGGGCTGCTGATCGGAGGCTTCGTCACTTCGTGTATTTCTTCGGCTGCGGAGCTTGAATTTGATAAGGCGTTAAAGCAAAACTCTAAAACTTTAAAGATGACTTCTGGTTCTGGTGAATCCACCGTGCCCGAGTGAAAACAACCGAGAGGATCCAGGAGGAGGAGTCTCACGCTGCTGCCTCGCACTGCTACCGCTACGGTTGCCATGGTTACCAGCAGGGAGGGGCTTCAGGAAAAGAGCCGAAGCCCAGCAGAGAGGGAGGGGGAGGGGCATGTTTTTGTTAAAGTTTTCCACCGTCTTTGTAAGTTCTGCTTCAGCAATTCGTGGTTTCAGTGCAAACGAGAGTTTGTGGGCACGTCTGCACATTACAGCCTGATCTGTTCAACCGGAGTCCGATCCAGGCTTTGACTGCACATATGTTTGTTAGCGTTAAGGTTGGGGTTGGGTAGGATTAGGAACATCCGGATCTCAGCTGGATGGCTCAGAGGCAGTAGATATAAACTCTGAACTCACAGTAACGATTATAGTTCTAGACAGAAAGAAAGTTAAAAGCTTTCTGAAACTGAAAGAACAATATAACCCGGAGGAGCTGAACTGTAAATAAGGTTTAATCCGGAGCTCAAATACCAAAATTTGAAAATATCTGGGGTATGATATATGTCAACTTCAGCAGACAAACACTGGCTCCTGGTTATCGGTGAATTCAATTAAAAAAATATCATCAGTGTTTTAAGTTAAAAACCTTGTTATGATTCGAAAGATATGTTTCGGTTCTTTATTCACAGTTTATGGATAATTTATTCTTTCAAAGTTCTTTTAGCAGCAACTAAGAAACACTGAGCAGCTGGATGAACTAAATATAAAACATGTTTATCATTACTGTAAAAGGGTGGGAGTGGTCTATTCATAAAGGTTTAGAGACACAACTGGATGGATGGCGTGAAATCGTTGAAGTAAAGACGGAGAACTTGAAGCGAGACGCAGTCGTATGGACGGATGTTGCACAGAAACCATGAACTGGCACATTCTGAACTATCAGAGTGGGTTTGTTTCCCTTATTCTGCTCACAGCTCCTCCTGGTGGACCAAGAGAAATGTTTTCGGTTTTGCTGCCTCGGTTTGGTGACAGCAGTTCAGGGTGTTGCCGTAACAACGAGGGCAGTAAACCGTCCGTCCTGTAGCGAAGCCTCCTGATCAGCACCCGGAGCCCCTGTGGCGCCGCCGGAATGAACAATCCCATCCTGAACTAAGACACAAGATCCAGAGCGAGCCGGCGCTTCTCAGCCGGCGGATCGGAGACCCGGACCAGGACCTTTGTGGACAGCGTGTTTAAAACTGTTCAGAAAAGTGCCGACACATAAATAATTCGAACGCCGCGGTGGATCCTGCGGCCGAGAAGCACCAGCTCAGATTATCAATAAGAATTATAATCGCAGTAAGAATAATAATCATATTATGGTACAATAAAGACATCCGACTCCCCTTCAGGCTCAGAGGGGAGTCCAGTGATTTGCTGTTGCTATGATACAGTTACGCCCGCTGGGATTCGCCATCAGCTCAGCCAACCGACCAATCGTTTACCAGGAGTGTGCAGTAGTGGGAGGGGCTTACTGAGGCGGGATCAATCGGTCTCAAGTCTTTGAGTTGATCCGATGCTGATCGTAAAGCTCCGGTTTAAACTTCCATCAATGGGAGAGTTAACAGTTGGCTTTAAAGGGTTAGGGACCCGACCCTAAAGATCCGACGTTCATCCATCAAGAAGCTCAACTCAGATACTTTAAAGGAACTGGAACTATTTCCATTCAGCTCCTTTAACTTTGCATTTCTATACTTTCTGACAGGAATCAAATGGAGCTTCTGTTAACTGAACAAACATTAAACCTTTTCAGATACGATCTCTGATCATTTCCAGAGATGATCTAGGATTTGGCCCATTAGGGTTAGGGTAGGGTTAACCCTAACCCCCATTGATTTCCAGCAGGACGGTTCTGCTTCTTGGCCTCAGAACTCCTGAGGAACCTCTGGATGAAGAGGGTTAGGGTAGTAGACAGCGAGAACGACCCCGATAATCAATCCGATCGATCGGATCGCTCCGGGACGGATCAATAAATCCGATGCAGGTGATCGCAAACAACTTTTTTTAAAAGAAAAACCCTGGCCTCTGATTGGTTGGAACTTTTTAAACTGAGAATGAACCGGTTCGTTTGAAGCGGAGCTCTTCTGACGGTGGATGGTTTCTTCCCAGCCGGCATATAAACACGTTAAAATGAATATTTGTGATGTTTCTTTCTTTCTCTTTATCGCTGTACAAACTAACAAACTGTGGACATCCTCCAACAATAAATAGAACCCATCATAAAGAATAAATTAAAAGGAAAATAAATATCCCACCACTGGAGAATGTGTGTGTGTGTGAAGCCAGGACGTGACATCAGTCCAACCTAACACCTTCCAGGAGTTAGACCCGGCCCTCCCCCCGGCTGAATGTGTGCGTTCAGAGGATGAACATGATGGTAAAATGTCTTCACAAACACACACCTGCTGCCGCCGCGGTGGAAAAACGCCCCAACACGGATTCATTTTGGCCGGATTCAAGCTGTTATGAACCTTCTGTTTGTTAGGGTAACCGAACCCCAACCCTAACCCAGGTCGCAGGTAAAACGCTCACAGCATCTGGAACAAGTCATAGTTCCTGTTTTCACCTTCACCAAAAGAAAGATCTGAAAGCACCACGAGAGGAAACAGCTTTGGATCTCACGCGAACATTAAAATGATGCGAGTCGGCAGCTGTTCTACAAACTAAACTCAGAGACTGAGCCACGTCTTTGTCCTCCTGTGGATGGGTTAGGTTAGTAATGGTAACTGTCCACCAGCTGTTACTTCCTCCCTGAGGTTAAAAAACATCTACTTCCTCTAACGGTGGCGCTCATAGCGCCCCCTGTGGTGACACCACCTCACTTCAAACCATCGGATTCATGTTTGTTTCTTCGTCTCTTCCTTTAAAAAATCTCTTCGGGAACCTGATTGTTCTTATTCTTATTGTTCTTAGTATTAACTCAAACAGAACTGAAGAACAACCAAATTTCCCTGAATTTTACACCAACTCATCGAAGTTTAACAGACGCTGAACTCTAATTTAATGTCTGAGTGACTCCTCCTCCTCCTCCTCCTGCTGCTCAGCCGGTGATGGATGACGCTGCCTCCATCTTTCCTGCCTGATCAGTATTCCCCGTCTCCTCCTCCTCAGTATTCTGGCTGCATCTCTCCTCCTCCTCCTCTCTTCAGTATGCAAGCAGAGAGTCTGACCTCCTCTTTTCATCCTGATCCTCCTCTGTTCTACTCTCAGGTTTCCCTCCTCTTCCTCCTCGTCACATCGACACTAAACCGAGGACGCGATTAAAGACAAAAGCCCCAGACTCGATGTGTGCGAGTTACCGTTTCTGACGAGTTTAAAAAGGCGATCTGAGATGTTAATGAAATGAAAATATAGAAGGAAACTGGCGATTTGATCCGAGCTTTCAGGAGATACGGATTGGCCGATTTAAATGGTGCGACGCTGAGAGAAAAGATTTTAATTGAGCTGCAGATACGATCTGCAGTGATTTAACGGCTGAGTTTCCACCACAGCAGCATGAAAACACACACACACACACACACACACACACATATATATGTGTGTGTGTGCACAGGGTGGATGAACAGTGGTATTGGTATGGTAGTGGCTTCCCTCCCTGTTCTATTATTAATCATCTAAAAAGGCAGTCTTCATCGGGACCCTCCAACCCGTCCTCCCTTCCTCCCTCGGGTCCTTTTTGGCCCCAAAGATTCAAAATGACAGTGAAACATCAGCAAGAAAAGAAAAAAAGGTGCTTCGTAGCTTTATGGCATCGTCGAGAGCCGAAGGAGACGCTCCAGCTGTGGTAGAACATTTTCACTCTGAACATCTGGATTTTTTGTTTCTTCAAGCCAAACCTGAGCAGCAGTTTTAATCCTGATAAATAAAAGATTTAAAAGGCGAAAATCAGCCGAGATTTCACCATAACTTTGCTGGTATCGCGCGTTGTTATTTGTCCCGTCGAGTATTAAAAAAAAAAGGAGCTTTACCCAATCATTGGGACTGTTCCATCGTTTGAGGAAACCAGCTCGTATGGACTCAACCAACCGAGGAACAGAGTCTAAGGAGCACCTTGAAACCGGAGCTTTTCTAGGTTGTAAAGCGGTAACTGAGGGCGTCATAAAATGGAGCAAAGATGGAAAATAAAAGCATATTTACCAGCCGGATGTACAGCGTGAAAAGTTCTACCACAGGAAACAGACGTGAGCGGGGGGGCTCTGAGGGGTCCGGCCAGGTCAGAAGGACCTCCGTGGTTCCCGCTGGGCTCAGTTATCTGTGTTTGGTCCAAACGCTGCTTCCAGCGTCATTTTTCTGACAGAGTGACATCCTTCAATCATCCCAAAACATCAATCAAAACGGCACCCAAACCTCCGGGACGCCTCGCCATCCCACACGCTCATTTAAAAAGTACCAAAAGTCCAGTTTGCGGACGGCTCGGTCCGGACGGCGGTCGTCTCCCGGCTCTCTTTTCCATCTCCGACTCCGATGTAGAACAACATTCAGCTTTATACAAGTTCTGCTCTTTAAATCCAAAGTTCTGATTACATTTTAAACGTTTCGACATTTGTTTTCTTTCTTTTGTTTTCTTTTTTTTATTCTTTGTCATTTTTTAACTTCTTTCTTTCTTTTTTTTTTCTCTCTTTTGTTTACAATTATGGCCACAAGTCTAAAGAGTTCTTGAGTCCGGCAGTCCGGTTGAACCTCTGCGCCGGGGTGTTTCTCCAGATTTGGTCCGATTCGGGCCCAGTTCTGATGCGATCCGGTCCGGTCTTCACATGGCACTGGGCTCTGCACATTGTTCCCCCCCCCGGGCGCGCTGAGCGTGGCGCCGAACATGGCGCTGTAATGCATGGCTGTAAGGTCCGACGATAAAGCGGCGCGGCACCGCACCGGTGCTGAATCCAGAGCCCCGTTTCCAGTTGTTCTGGTCCTGAAAAACATGGCGAGTCCACTTTCAAAGGTTCTGAATAATTACTTTTTTTTTACAGACCTTGCCTGTGTGCCTGTGCTGGAATGTATTCAAACATAATTCTAAATTAGTTTCTATTCTAGTAAATTTGTCACAATTCTGGCGAATTCCACAGTCTTCATTGGTCGGGCAGTACGTTACTAAAGAGTCTTTCTGGCCAATAGGGCGGCCAGAGGCCAGCGTGACTGACCAATGACGAGGCAGGGATGAGGAGCGGGAACAGCTTGGGGAAAAGGTGGAGTTCTGATTGAGGGAAAGGAAGGAAAGATGGAGGAGGGTATATGGACACAGGAACTGGTCGGTCAGTAGGCATCGGGCTCAGTGTGCTGTGGTAGAGAGTGATTGTCCAGAGAAAAGAAACGTCTGGATCCTGGCGAGGTTCAGCCGAACGGTCGCAGAGTTTCCTCATCTCCAAATCCTCCTGAATTCAACCAAGACTGAACCCTGATTCCAAGTTCAGATCAAGTCATCCGTGTTTTTTTTGTTTTTTTGCCTTCTTCTCCTTCATTAAAGCTTGAAACAACCTCCTGAATCCGAACAGACAAAAAACCAGACATTCCAAACGATGACTGCTTCTGACCTGATTTTCTTACAGTGGATCCGGATCCTTCCAGAAAAAGGCTAAGGGTTCAAGGTGAGGATAAATGTCCAAAGTTACGACATCACTAACGAGGCTTTGAACTGGTTTGCCACAGTCTCGATCCAGACTGCGATGAGGCGTTTTTTTTTGTGATTCTTCATCCTGCGGACCGGAACGACCTCGGCCTCGGCACCTAGGATGCTCAGATCGGTTAACATCAGATCCGTTGTTTGGTGAAACCTGGCTCAGTCTTTAGCTCCACTGCCACGCCATCCTCGCTTCGATCCGAGTTAAAGTTCGATTCAAACCAGCCGACGCATCTAAAACGTTTGTTTTCCACCTCGTGTTGAAGTCCTGCAGGAAATGTATCCACATCTCTTGGAAAATGTTCCACCCCAAAGTCACAAGATGGAGGTAGTTGGGGGTCCCGACCAGCCGGCCCGCCAACCAGCCGACCAGTCGGTCGTCCGGTCAATCGACGCATCGACTGACGGATGAATGACTGATGGACTAATTGGTGGAGCAGCCGTGGCGGTCAGTTTGTCCGACTTGGAGCTGTTCAGCTGACTGCTCAGACAGTTCAGAAAAACAAAATGTCCTCGCCTCCCCCTCCCCCCCGTTCTTCTTCCCACCCCCCGTCAGTCCATCTGTCCGCCCCCTCCTCTCAGCTGCTCCCTGACATCAGGTTGATGGCTTGCTCCAGTTTGTGCCTCAGCTTGTGTTTGCGACAGTACCCGTCCCGGTCCAACGCCGTCAGGATCTGTGGACGGAGCAAAGACAACATTTTAATCAGGCGGTAGCTCCATCGACAGGTTCTGGGGGGCCAGTTCACCAAAGCCTCACCTCTTCCTTGTACTTGTTGATGTAGAAGTAGAGCTCGCTGAGCGCGCTCAGTGTGTTGAACTCGTTGCCGTGGAGGCGGGACTGCTCCACCAGGTAGGCGTCCATGTCCTGATCACTGATGCTGGGCATCTTTGCGATGTCCCGGTAGTACCTGCAGAGTCAGAAATCTGATGTTTATCCGTTCCAAAAGAGAAATAAATCTGCTTGTTCCAGCTTTTAGGATAACTCCAGAGAGTAAGGGTTAGGGTTACCCTAACTATATCCTCTTAACCTAACCCTATTCCAGCTTTTAGGATAACTCCAGAGGGTAAGGGTTAGGGTTACCCTAACTATGTCCTCTTATCCTATTCCAGCTTTTAGGATAACTCCAGAGAGTAAGGGTTAGGGTTACCCTAACTATATCCTCTTACCCTAACCCTATTCCAGCTTTTAGGATAACTCCAGAGGGTAAGGGTTAGGGTTACCCTAACTATGTCCTCTTATCCTATTCCAGCTTTTAGGATAACTCCAGAGAGTAAGGGTTAGGGTTACCCTAACTATATCCTCTTACCCTAACCCTATTCCAGCTTTTAGGATAACTCCAGAGGGCAAGGGTTAGGGTTACCCTAACTATATCCTCTTACCCTAAGCCTATTCCAGCTTTTAGGATAACTCCAGAGGGTAAGGGTTAGGGTTACCCTAACTATGTCCTCTTACCCTAACCCTATTCCAGCTTTTAGGATAACTCCAGAGAGTAAGGGTTAGGGTTACCCTAACTATATCCTCTTACCCTAACCCTATTCCAGCTTTTAGGATAACTCCAGAGAGTAAGGGTTAGGGTTACCCTAACTATATCCTCTTACCCTAAGCCTATTCCAGCTTTTAGGATAACTCCAGAGGGTAAGGGTTAGGGTTACCCTAACTATATCCTCTTAACCTATTCCAGCTTTTAGGATAACTCCAGAGAGTAAGGGTTAGGGTTACCCTAACTATGTCCTCTTATCCTATTCCAGCTTTTAGGATAACTCCAGAGAGTAAGGGTTAGGGTTACCCTAACTATGTCCTCTTATCCTATTCCAGCTTTTAGGATAACTCCAGAGGGCAAGGGTTAGGGTTACCCTAACTATATCCTCTTACCCTAAGCCTATTCCAGCTTTTAGGATAACTCCAGAGGGTAAGGGTTAGGGTTACCCTAACTATATCCTCTTAACCTATTCCAGCTTTTAGGATAACTCCAGAGAGTAAGGGTTAGGGTTACCCTAACTATGTCCTCTTATCCTATTCCAGCTTTTAGGATAACTCCAGAGAGTAAGGGTTAGGGTTACCCTAACTATGTCCTCTTATCCTATTCCAGCTTTTAGGATAACTCCAGAGGGCAAGGGTTAGGGTTACCCTAACTATATCCTCTTACCCTAAGCCTATTCCAGCTTTTAGGATAACTCCAGAGGGTAAGGGTTAGGGTTACCCTAACTATATCCTCTTACCCTAACCCTATTCCAGCTCGTGATTCTCGTGATCGCTGATAACTCCAGAGCATTTACTGAAGCAATTTACTTTTTTCTTTAAATTTCAAATATAATAGGAGCTATTGCAGAATGGTGGGCGTGGTCTGATCGGGTCGTTGGAGCCAACCAATGAGAGCAGACTGGACGTTTTACTTCCTGTACATCTGTTTACAGAAGAGGTTTAAGACCAAAGATAAACATTGAACCGTATCGAATCGAATCTTATTGAATTGTATCGAATCAAATCTAATCGTATCGAATCGTATCGAATCGTATCGTGAGATTAGTGTATCGCTACAGCCCTAGTCCAGTCATTTTAAATTATGGTCCAAATCTGTGATGTTTCTCACAACTGAAGCTGTTGGTGTTTTTCCAGGGAAAGCTGCTTTTACCTTCTTTTGTCTTAACCGTTCATCTGCTCAGAGTTAATTTAGTAATAGACAGTAGAACATAGGTTGGTTTCACCAAAAACAGCTGTTTGACCCAAAAAAATGGAGAAAACAAGCTTTTTGTGCAAAGAAACCTGTCAAGCAGAACAGTGACTTTGATGCTAACATTTTTTGCTTTAGTGACACCTCAAACATCTGAAAAGTGGTTTCCTTCCATAAAACAGCAAAAACAACACTGAGAAGGTATTTCGATAGCATAGCATTGTCTGAGTCATCAGAAGTGTCTGGTGGTGCGCTCCGCTGAGGTGAAATACGCGCACGCCGACGACTCTCTCCGCTTGGCCCGGGTATCTCGTCGGTGGATAGTAGTGGTACACTACTTCTGCTGCACAGAAGGCTCTGTTCGAGCGTTAGCTGCCTAAATTTTTTGTTTTGTCTCGCCGGCGACATTTTCTCCTTCTCCGATCTTGGCAATAATAGTTTACAAACATTTTGATTAGTCTCATTGGCTTCAAAGCCGCTTCAGTCCTCTTCTACAGTCTATGTGATCTTTACTCATCTCCCATCCAAAGTAAGTAATTTTGCCAAGTATATTCTCTGTTTAGTGTTTACAAGCCTAAGATTTAGTGACAAACTCCGCTAAATTGTTCCCCAGCCCGCTCCGTTAAAAAACGCAATTGACGTCTATAGACGTCTTTGGCAGTCAACGGTTGAATTTAAATTGACGTCTATAGACGTCAATGGCAGCCAATGAGTTAATAAGCGTGTCTCCGGCTAACAGGTTAGCTACCTCTCCACCCAACTCTTGTAGTTGGGGATGTCTTTAGCGTAGAGCAGCTTGTTGGACGGAGAGTCTTTGCCGAGCCGATGTTCGGACGTCGAGCAGGAGTCCATGAAGGTCTGCGCGACCACCGACAGGCAGGCGTCGGTGATGCTGCTCTTATGGATGTCGAACACAAACTGAGGGTTCTTGATGACGTTTACCCAGAACCTGAGAGGAAGGCTGCACACACAGAGCAGAGACTGGTCAGATATTCAAAAAAAGGAGAAAAGTGTAAAACGGTCATGTGACGCCCTCTCACCAGTTGCTCTTCCAGGTGTGCCGGACGTCCGGGTCACAGATCTGCCGTTTGTCGGCCTGCTCGTCCAAGAAGTCGAACATGTATTTAATAGCCAATGGGAGCGCAGAGCCGCGATGAGCGGTGCTGAACACGGTCTCAAACAGGTCGTCCACAAACTTCTGCAGCGTCCCCTGGTGGTGGGAGGACCAACAGACAGGACCGGACGTTTAAACGACTAAAAAAAAACATGACCTAATATCTATATTTTCATTTGGAAAAAAAAAACACAAAAGGAACACAAGAAAGCAAAGTGATGAACTGTGATGTCACACTCAACAATTTGTAAACCGCCACAGAAACGAGAAGCGGGGACGGTTAACGCTGTTAGCGGTTAGCTTAAGTCTGTTGCACTGCTTCATAAACAAAAACTGTCTTTTAATTATCAAGTCGGGGGAGAAATAAAAGAGAAGTAAATAAATCTATGAATAAATAAATGACAAAAATAGATTAAAATCATTTTCAGGGAAAAGAGACATAAACATGACATAAAGGAAATAAATACATTATACAATATATTTAAAAAAAAACTAACTGACAAAGTAAATAAATATTTAAGTTTAAATGAATGCAGTGAAAATAAAAATATTTTTGCATAAACTATTTATAATATATGTGTTTGTAAATTATTTTTAATTTATCATCATATAAACTTATTAATTAAGCCATTTATATACAGTATATATATTGAAAATAAAGATATTTTTGCATAAACTATTTATAATTTATGAGTTTTTAATTTATTTATAATTTATCATCATACAAACTTATTCATTTAGCCATTTATATATCTGTTTAAAATGTTTTATACGGTGAAAATATATGATATAATGGTTTAAAAAGGGAAATCAGTACATTTCCGTGTTGGTTAAACTAAAAAGGCTCCACCGGCTGCCGCCTGGTTTCTGAACGTTTCCGCCTGAGGCCCCGAGGCCGGCTCTGGGTCTGCGGTGCGTTACCTTGGTGGCGAGCAGGCGGGTCAGGTAGATTTCTGACACCATCTTGCTGCCTCGGTCTCCTTCTCGCTGGTCGCTGTGCTCATGATTCTTCACCAGGTGCCACAGTTTGGTTCCTGGGAACACACAAAGCACCAACGCTGCATCACAACCGAGCACATCTGTCCTCTGACGGGCACATCTGTCCTGTACACTGTCCCAGTACCTGTCTCTTGGTCCGGGGTGATCATCGGAGCTCTGGACCTCAGGCTGTCGGGACTGCTGGACGTCCGCAGCAACGACTCTGATGGCAGAAGCAGAGACAGATGAGCGGTTAGGAGAGAAACATCTGGAGCTGAAGCTTCGTTTCCATGACAACAGGGAAACTTCCTCTTTCAGACTCTGTTGTGGACGAGTTAAATCTCACTAAAGAAACACCGTGATGCGTCTGAGTCGCTGCACACAAAGAGACGTGAGCAGCAAACACCCGACAACAACCAGGTTCATGAGTCAGATTTATCTTTGAAGGATCATCCCAGTTTATTTCTGCCTCATTTAATTTTTTAACCTTAAAATAGTTTCAATCAGAGCAAAGAGCTGCAAAAGTCTACAAGATCCAGCACTGACCAGGTTCAGATTGGCCAGAAAGAACCATGTGTTTACCTGCATGTATATTCAGGAGGGGGCACTAAATAAAGCAGAATTATCCTCCAGGTGGATGAAAGTGAAAGAAAGAAAGATAGATATATAGATAGATAGATAGATAGATAGATAGATAGATAGAAAACAAGCAAATAGAATAAAAATAGAGAATAAACATCAGCTATAAACAAATCTACAGTATGAAGAGTAGGGTAAATAAATATAATAATAATAAACATCAGTAAACTAAATAAAAACAGATTTGTACATTTAACAATAAAAGGTAAAAATAAATTTAACTGAGCAGACTGAACCAATAAGACATATGGGGTATATGTATAATTTACATTATATTGTACTATGATGATATTTGTGCAAATGTTATTAGTGCAAAATGAGCAGTTGTGCAAATTGTCATTGTTATTGTTTTTAGGAGAGAACTTCAAGCCTTGAAAGAATAACTGAACAAAAGGCTGAAGCTAAGCTAGCTAAGCTAGCTAAGCTTTGCACGTACCGTATCTGCTCAGGGATCTGGTAAAGGTGAAGGAGTTGGCGATGTTGTAGGCAGAAACCTGCTTCTGGACCAGCGCCACCAGAGAGCCGTCTGTTACCTAGGAAACCACACATCCGTCAGTCAGCTGACTAATCGTCCTTCCAGCGATTCTTATCCCGTTAATAAACTCTGAGTGTGTTACAGCCGGAGCTGATGAGCAACTCATTCTGAGCTCGTTTTAATTCAGCAGGAGGAAACGTTTCCATCTGACTCAATATTATCATCATTATCATCATTATTATCTCAACCTGTCATATATCTGCCTGTATTGTTCTGTGTGCCGCACCATCCAACACATTATCTTAACACTCTTATTCTGCTCCATGTTATATATTAGTGAACAAACGTGTGGAAAACTGAGCAAACAACTTTCAATTCTAAGGTTTAATGTATGAAGACACAACAGAAAATCAACCAAAACTGAGACAAAACACAGAAGCCCTGTGTGGGAAATAGGGAGGGGAATCGAAAACCGGTTCTTGTTGAGAACCGGTTCCCAGTGTTTCAATTCCTTGGAATCGTTTGGCAATTTTGCAAACGATTCCCTTATCGATTCCAGTGGGCGTGAATGACGTCACCACGCAGCGTTGCGTGGCGAGTCCAGCGCAGCCAGCAGCCAACAGTAAACATGGCGCCCAAGCGGTACAAACGCTCGAAAGTTTGGTTACACATCCCTAAAAAAGACGACAACAGGGCAACTTGCAAAGTGAATATTTCACCAAAGGGAGGAAATACTACCAACATGCAATAACTATGAATGAATGATTAACGTCGGTGAATCCGAACCCAGCAACGTTAGCAGCGTTAGCATGTCCTCGGCTAACACTGCAGGTAACTAACTAACTAACACTGCCTATCATGTTAGCTCCATTTGCCTGATTGTAAAAGCTGCTGTTAGTAACGGTTAAGGTTAAATGAATGCCTTCTCAGGCATTACATTTAGATGAAATCATGAGAGACAGAGCCTAACTGGCTCAGAGCCAGAGGCTGGTGGTACTACCCCCAGTTCACCTCTACCTCCAGCTTCTCCTTTCACCAGAGCAGGAAGAGTTAAATTACCCAGGCCAGGATAGACCAATGTGGACCTCACCGTTGTTGGGTTTGTGGGCTCATGACTCGTGTTACTTCTAAACTAAACAAAGTTGATGCTAATCGACCGGTTTGTTGTCCTTTTTCTCCAAATGAGAATCGATAAGGGAACCGACAAAGAACCGAATCGTTAAGCAGAATCGAAAATGGAATTGGAATCGTAAAAATCTTATCAATTCCCATCCCTAGTGGGAAACTAAGTGAACCCTTCCTGCTTCCACAGGAACTAAGAGGGCTGGGCCTCTTCTCTCTAAAAAGAACATGTCAGCACCAACACCTCAGACCAGCTGTCAAGCACGGTGGCACGGTGGTGGAGGGCTGATGATCTGGGCCTGTTCTGCAGCCACAGGACCCGGGCACCTTGCACTGCTTCTGTGTTTTGTTCCATAAATAATAACACAGTGTAACACGTCATGTGTTCATCTGAGGTGGGATTAACTAAGTTTTAAGACTACGTTATATTTTTATGTCCTGGTACGTCAAACCTTTGAACTCAAAGGTGTACTTTCTTTATTTCAAATTGTAAATTGGACAGTTTGGCGTCATAAAGAAACTTTAAGTACTTTTAAGTTCTGATTTCACCTAAAATATGTGTCTCAGGGACATCCAGTGTTTGGTTTGTCCCTTCTGGGATACCGTATCAACATTTAACTGAACGTTTACCCCTAAAATATTCCCTTAAAACAGAATTTAACCTGGTTAAGTTAATTTTTTAGGTTAAGTCCACACCGCGACCCAACAGGGTTAGTTAATAAATAAAGTGTTTGTACCTGGTAATGAGCCAGAGTGTTCAGTCTCTTCCAGTCGCTCTCTATCTTTGTTGTTACGTCTTCGTCCTGCAGGATGATCCTCGTCAGTCGACCCTGACGCCATTCTGACAACACAATTAGCATTCTGACGTTAGCCCGGGTTTGGAGTCCACATTAAATCAAAGCTGATGTAGGGATGAAACGATTCCTCGAGTAACTCGATGACAAAATAATCCTTGGGTTAATTCGATGGGTCGTTTGATTCCCACAAACATGTTCCGCTCAGTGGTCATCTAGCCCCGCCCACATGTATGCTAGCCATAAAAGGAAAAGCTATCATAAGCTGCAATGAGAAGTTAGCTGGGGGCTAGCGGCCAGCGACCACTTGCTTGGCCTGGAGCTGGGTCCGGGTGGGTAGTGAGTTAACTAGTGAGTTAACTAGTGAGTTAACCCCTAACCTGCTCAGTTAGTCAAGCCTAGTTCAGGCAACTTAAACGTGTCTGCCTGGGGCAGCTAATAGCCCCTGCTAGCTCCTAGGTAACTTTTTCTTATATTAGCAGTTCCTCACAGAACATGAATAGAGGTGTAGGCTACAGGTGTAAATGTTTTAAGACATAAACACACATTATGGACACATTAAAAACTTGATTTTTAAGGAGTAGTGATGAAAATAGAAACATTTACGGAATCCAGAGGATTAACTAGCTGTCAGTAGTTCTGACTTTTCATTGAGAAAAAAAGCTAAACAACGTACTTTAATATTTCTGCAGCTAATAAGCAACAACTTCCTGTTTACTCTGACTGCTCCTGCATGCCTACAGAAGGTCAACATGTTCAATCATTTTTCTTACTACTGGTCAATGACGTTGCCACCAGCCTAAGTTGGACGTTATGCTTAGCTAGCGTTTAGTTTATTAGCATCTGAGCTGGTGCATTCATTGATGAGTAAAAATGGGACCGATGATGGAATATGAGGTCATACCGAGGTCCATGTCATCGGCCTGAGGTCTCTGTGAGAACGGGATTCCTTTGTAAACGGCGTCCAGCAGCTTGTCTTTGACCTGGGTCACCGTGTCACAGTTTAGCACCTTTACCGGTACCTCGGTCCCTGCTTCGCCCTCCGGTGGGATACACATCAGCGTCTGTACCAGAGAGAACGTCACTGTCATCAGTCTGCAACAACCTTCATCACACATGGTGTTTCTATATGTTTCTGCTGCTGTTACAGGGAAACATGGTCATTAACTGACTGTTAAATGCAAGAATTGTAACCACACACACACACACACATATACATATACATATACATATACATATATATATATATATATATATATATATATATATATATATATATATATATGTTTTAAGACCAAAGGGGACCAAAGATAACCCCCGATTATATGAAGCATTTTCAGGTTATTAACCTAAAAAAAAAGAGAAAAAGTGGCAAAGATGAGATTTTTTTTTACCACTTCTGACTTGACTGCAGAACATTAGACTTAATCTTTGTGAATTTAGACAAAATGATTTAAAGCCTAGTTTTTTACAAATTAAAACATTTAATCTGAAACATTTAGTTCCAAGCTTTTAGTTCGAAACATTTAGTTCAAAACTTTTAATTCGAAACATTTAGTTCGAAGCATTTAGTTTGAAGCATTTAGTTTGTAACATTTAGTTTGAAACATTTAGTTCGAAACATTAAGTTTGAAGCATTTAGTTCAAAGCATTTAGTTCGAAACATTTAGTTAGAAACATTTAGTTCGAAACATTTAGTTCGAAGCATTTAGGTCGAAGCATTTAGTTCGAAGCATTTAGTCCGAAACATTTAATTCGAAGCTTTTAGTTCGAAACATTAAGTTTGAAGCATTTAGTTCAAAGCATTTAGTTCGAAACATTTAGTTAGAAACATTTAGTTCGAAACATTTAGTTCGAAGCATTTAGGTCGAAGCATTTAGTTCGAAGCATTTAGTCCGAAACATTTAATTCGAAGCTTTTAGTTCGAAACATTTAGTTTGAAGCATTTAGTTTGAAGCATTTAGTTCGAAGCATTTAGTTCGAAGCATTTAGTTCGAAGCATTTAGGTCGAAGCATTTAGTTCGAAGCATTTAGTCCGAAACATTTAATTCGAAGCTTTTAGTTCGAAACATTTAGTTTGAAGCATTTAGTTTGAAGCATTTAGTTCGAAGCATTTAGTTCGAAGCATTTAGTTCGAAGCATTTAGTTCGAAGCATTTAGGTCGAAGCATTTAGTTCGAAGCATTTAGTCCGAAACATTTAATTCGAAGCTTTTAGTTCGAAACATTTAGTTTGAAGCATTTAGTTTGAAACATTTAGTTCGAAGCATTTAGTCTAAAACATTTAGTTTGAAACATTTAGTTCGAAACATTTAGTTCAAAACATTTAGTTTGAAAAATTTAATTTGAAAGATTTAGTTTGAAGCTTTCATTTCGAAGCTTTTAGTTAGAAACATTCAGTTTGAAACTTTTAGTCCGTAACATTTAGTTGGAAACATTTAGTTTGAAGCATTTAGTTTGAAACATTTAGTTCGAAGCATTTAGTCTAAAACATTTAGTTTGAAACATTTAGTTCGAAACATTTAGTTCAAAACATTTAGTTTGAAAAATTTAATTTGAAAGATTTAGTTTGAAGCTTTCATTTCGAAGCTTTTAGTTAGAAACATTCAGTTTGAAACTTTTAGTCCGTAACATTTAGTTGGAAACATTTGGTTCGAAACATTTAGTTCGAAACATATTGCTGGAAACATTTAGTTCGAAGCATTTAGTGTAAAACATTTAGTTTGAAACATTTAGTTCGAAGCTTTTAGTTTGAAGCATTTAGTTTGAAGCATTTAATTTGATGCATTAAGTTTGAAGCATTTAATTTGATGCATTTAGTTTGAAACATATTGTTTGAAACATTTAGTTGGAAGCGTTTAGTTTTGAAGCATTTTATTTGCTAAAACTCATCAGTGATTATTATAGTTATTGGAAGAGCTTTCCTAAACTCCACTTCAGTTTCCAGCTCTCTTGTTGTTGTTGCCCAGAATTTAAATGAAGATGTAGACTATTAAATATTTCTATTTTCTCTCAAATGTCAAGCTGTTTCCCTCCCCACAGCAGCTTATTATTTACAGCAGGAACCTGTGTTTTTCTGGCTTCTGGTTTCATACGATAAAATCGTCCTCTCAGCGGCGGGCTGCATTAAGTGTCACAGATGAGTCCTTTAACTGGCTCGGAGGCGGTGGGCATTGCGTTGAGCGGTATCCATAGCAACGGGCATCACAGGAACATAGAAACAACATGTTTACGACTCGGTGTTGTTTTCCATCCGAGTCTGAGCAGAACGAAGATTCAGCTGGTGATGATTTTTAATGAATGAGACATAACTCAGTTGTGCATCTATATTTGTGAGGACCTGTTTGTGTCTGGACCATTCGAGGACACTTTGGGTTCAGGTCAGAATCGGGTTTTAACCCTTTAAGCTCCCAGGTTGTTTTAAAGAAAACATTTTAACAACCAGAGATAAAGAAAATATACTGAGTGGGACCCAAAGTTTATGAAGGTGGGGAATTTAATCACCTAATTTGCATGTTGGTGACATCACTGAAGACATCACTGCATGGTGGTGCCTTGGATTCCACCATTTATGGGAATTAACAGGAATAAATGGGACATTTTTAAGATTGAAGGTTGGAAACTTAAGTATATTTGGTAAAAATTTTTATTGTTGTATAACCTCGGCTACAATAATCAGATGTGACAGTTGAGTGTCTATGCTATTCCTCCAGCCCACGCGCCATCTACATCCACCTTTTTCCACGCCATTTACCATCTGGTCGACCCAAGCTTCCCTCACTGGAACATTTTGAATATGAAGACACTTTAATTCAGGGGATAATTCAGATAGCATTCAGAAGCATTTATGGGAAGCATTAAGTTCGAAGCAGTTAGTTCAAAGGATTTAGTTCAAAGCATTTAGTACGAAACATTTAGTACGAAACATTTAGTACGAAACATTTAGTTCGAAACATTTAGTTCAAAGCACTTAGTTCGAAACATTTAGTTCGAAACATTTAGTTCGAAACATTTAGTTTGAAACATTTAGTTCGAAACATTTAGTACGAAACATTTAGTTCAAAGCATTTAGTTCAAAGCATTTAGTACGAAACATTTAGTACGAAACATTTAGTTCAAAGCATTTAGTACGAAACATTTAGTTCGAAACATTTAGTTCGAAACATTTAGTTCAAAGCATTTAGTTCAAAGCATTTAGTTCGAAACATTTAGTTCGAAACATTTAGTTCAAAGCATTTAGTTCGAAACATTTAGTTCGAAACATTTACTTCAAAGCATTTAGTACGAAACATTTAGTACGAAACATTTAGTTCGAAACATTTAGTTCAAAGCATTTAGTTCAAAGCATTTAGTTCGAAACATTTAGTTCGAAACATTTAGTTCAAAGCATTTAGTTCGAAACATTTAGTTCGAAACATTTAGTTCAAAGCATTTAGTTCAAAGCATTTAGTTCGAAACATTTAGTTCGAAACATTTAGTTCAAAGCATTTAGTTCAAAGCATTTAGTTCAAAGCATTTAGTTCAAAGCATTTAGTTCGAAACATTTAGTTCGAAACATTTAGTTCGAAACATTTAGTTCAAAGCATTTAGTTCAAAGCATTTAGTTCAAAGCATTTAGTTCAAAGCATTTAGTTCGAAACATTTAGTTCAAAGCAATTAGTTCTAAACATGTTTTAGAATTGGCTCTATATGAACGAATTGTATTATTTTATAAATAATTATGATTACTATTAATTGAATTCCAATTGGTGCCTTGAGATGACATTTGTTGTATTTGGCGCTATATAAATAAAAATTTATTGAATACAATTGAATTTAGTTTGAAGCATTTAGTTTGAAGCATTTAGTTTGAAGCATTTAGTTTGAAGCATTTAGTTCGAAGCATTTAGTTCGAAGCATTTAGTTTGAAACATTAAAGCAATACTATGTAACATTTCTACCTTAAAATAACAGCACCAAATTTGGGGCCCCAGGAACAACCACTACCATGCATATTTGAACCAACATCGACCCTATGTTAGGCTTTTGGGACACTTGTATAGGCTAATAGTTACTATGAAAATAAATACATTTAAGACACATATGGCTTCTATTACACAATTATGTGGTAGCCAACAAAATGAGAGATTATTTTTTAATTATTTGACTTCGGCTGCCATCAGGGCCGTAGCCAGGATTTAGGAATAGGTGAGGTCCATGATGCGCGCGCCAAAATTTTTACAATATATATATATATTAAATTATATAGTTTTTAATATATAGCAGTGTTGCACATTGAGGCTAGTAGCAAAATAAACCATTATAATGTAACAAGAACCCATAGCTAAAAAGAACCTGACTATTTCCCAATGCAAGCCTACAAATGTTTGGTACAAGCAAAGGCCATTTGGCCAGGCATAGAGTAAGGCTAACTAACCAATATAAAAAATAGAGTTAAATATAGATGGATAGATGCATATTGTAGGCTATAGCTGTTGCTAAACAACCTATAAAGATTTATGGGCTATATTGAATTCATTACTAAATTAGATGTGAAAAATTGTCTCCAGCCTACATAAATGTGCATTGCTATAACAAGGTGCTGTCTTCTTTATTCACGAACCATACATGACACCGATATAACAATCACATCATTCTAAAGAGCTCGAGCTGAGCTTTCCGTCAGTATATAGCAATCGCCGCTGCACTGCAGAGTGGCCGAGGAAATCGTTCGTCAAATTCGTCTAATTTTTCTATTACTGATTACTGGCATGCAGCTACTATGTTGACGGTACTTTTCTCACCGACTACGGAGCGCACACACGTCTTATACACACCGTTGGAAAGGGCAGAAACAGACCTTTCAAATGGTACCACGCAGTCACACATTCATGAAAGTGATGTAAACACAAACGTCAATTGAAACGTGTATGCGAAAACCGAGATTAAAAAAATAAATTAATAAAAAATCCCTGAAAATTACCGAGGTCCAGACCTCGCTTTCCTCATAGCTGGCTACGGCCATGGCTGGTATCACAGTGGTATGCAACGGAATGTGAATGGGATAATCAGTTACTGTAGGCTGTAATTTTGACATTTGGGCTCACCTTTCTTGGGAAAGAAATCAGTAAGCAGTTGCTTTCCTTCATTTTGTCTCTCTTGCCTTTCTTTTCTTTTCTGAAAGCCTGATTTTTTTTTTGGATGACATCTTTCATGTGCCGGCTGCTGCGTTTAATGCCTAATAATGAAGTGAGTGAAATTTATGGCGCATGTACAATCAAAAGTCTGCCAGAAGGCGGACTAAACCAATGCGCACTGATAATGGGGGTGTCTGATATAGATTATAGCCTATTTGCAGGCTGGGATATACATTTCAACAGATGTATTTCCAGAGAACATTGGATTTTTATAAATTACCAACATATATTGATATTATTTAAAAAATGATTTTTAAAAAACGAAAGAAGAAGAAAATTTCCCTTAGGGCCCCCCCTGTAGGCTGGACCCTGTGAATCAGTCTGACTTTTCCCCCCTGTTCCACGCCGCTGCCTTCTGGGGTCTGAGTTGGAAAAACTGCGCTATGTAACTTTGCTGGACCGGCCCGGGAGCTGAGCGGAAGTACTTCGACTTGCTTTCTGGCACACCTACCGCAAAAACAAATAGACCCCTCTCACGCTCCCAGAGCCGGCCCAAGCCTCCATGGGGCCCTAAGCAAAATTTGATTTTGGGGCCCTCTATTTCTGCCAATAATATTGATTGTTGATCATTCACACACCTACTACAGTATAAATTTGATGCATTTGACATGTCTTTACACATTTAAGGGGGTGGCCTAGGTAATAACATAAATAATACCAATGAATGACGATGAATGATGTTCAGGGTGCCACATATGGTTTTTAATCTCAAAATGTAGCACATTCAGCTACAAGAGCGGCCTGGGGTTGATTTTCACAACATTCCAAGTGATAAAGCATTGCGTTTACTGTAAAAGTGTCATCTGGTTTCCAAAAACTGCAACAGCAATGTGCAAAAAATTGTAGTGCATAGGCCTACATCAGCAGCAGCACTAAAATTTTTTACTTTATTTTATTTTATTTTTACAATAATATATATTTGATCATACAGAAAGCATCACTCATACATGCAAAAAAAAAAAAATATATATATATTTTTTTTTGTTATTGCTCTTGGGGGCCCCCTACTGGCCGCGGGGCCCTAAGCAGGCGCTTAGTTCGCTTATGCCTTGGGCCGGCTCTGCACGCTCCCAAGTACATTTGATTACTCTTACCTTCTCGGTCGACATAGCTTGCACCTTCTGACTCCTCGCCGGTTCGTCAACAAACGTGAAACGTGAAAGCGAAAGGGTGTTGTATTTACGACAGTGTAAACGTACATTACCTCCAAGCCTGTAGGGGGAGCTCCATTGTGGGCTTTTTGAGAAGTTACATTGTATCGCTTTCAGTTTGAAACATTAAGTTCGAAGCATTTAGTCCGAAACATTAAGTTTGAAGCATTAAGTTCGAAGCATTTAGTCCGAAACATTTAGTTCGAAGCCAGAACTATTTCTACTTGTGTGGATGGATACACAGTTTGATCTTTTAAGACAGGATCTGGGTCACGTTTCCGGAGGATATCTGAATGTATGCTCAGGTGTGTTACCAGCTGTTTGTAGTCGATCTGCTGTCGGATGAGTTTATCTTCACTCAGAGAGTAACGAGCCTCTCCTGTGATGGCGTCAATCGGTCCTTTCTCCATCTGCTGCTTTATGGCACAATACAGCATGAAGAGAGGCTCGCCGGCACACTCCTGGGGGAGGGAGGCAGGGAGGGTTAGTTCGGTTTGAAAGATTCTGTGAGGAGGGAGGGAAGGAGGCGAGGAGGGAGGGAAGGAGGGAGGCGAGGAGGGAGGGAAACGGAGGTTAGGAAGGAGGAAACAAAGGTTAGGAACAGCAACGAGGAGGGAAGGAGGCGAGGAGGGAGGGAAGGAGGAGGTAGGGAAGGTTTCTGTTTCCTGAATAAATTAACGGCAGCTCTGATCTGATTGGAAGAGCCTAACGAGGTTGGTTAGGAGACGAGGGATGAGGAAAGGAGCTGAGGAAGGACTCGGGTACCTTGAGGAATCGGTGCAGCAGGAAGGTGAACCAGTTCGTCAGCATCTTCTCAGCGACAGACTCCGTCCTGAACACACACACAGAGGTCAAAGGTCATTGGCTGGAACATAAAGGGCAGGTCACATGACACCTTACGAGGTCGGGGGATGGCAGGAAGGAGACAGGAAGTGATGGAAGGTTACGGGAGATGCACCAACCTCCTGAGCAGCAACTTGGGATGGTTTCTGTTCTCCAGGTTCTTCTCGATCAGGTCGGCCAGGAGCTGTTTCAGAACCACTGTGGCATATTCCATCCGACCCTGAGGAGACGGGGGTGTTTATTCACTGACAGGGAACAACCACTGTGGCATATTCCATCCTCCCTGAGGAGACGGGGGTGTTTATTCACTGACAGGGAACAACCACTGTGGCATATTCCATCCTCCCTGAGGAGACGGGGGTGTTTATTCACTGACAGGGAACAACCACTGTGGCATATTCCATCCGACCCTGAGGAGACGGGGGTGTTTATTCACCGACAGGGAACAACCACTGTGGCATATTCCATCTGACCCTGAGGAGACGGGGGTGTTTATTCACCGACAGGGAACAACCACTGTGGCATATTCCATCCGACCCTGAGGAGACGGGGGTGTTTATTCACCGACAGGGAACAACCACTGTGGCATATTCCATCCGACCCTGAGGAGACGGGGGTGTTTATTCACTGACAGGGAACAACCACTGTGGCATATTCCATCCTCCCTGAGGAGACGGGGGTGTTTATTCACTGACAGGGAACAACCACTGTGGCATATTCCATCCTCCCTGAGGAGACGGGGGTGTTTATTCACTGACAGGGAACAACCACTGTGGCATATTCCATCCTCCCTGAGGAGACGGGGGTGTTTATTCACAGAAAGGGAACAACCACTGTGGCATATTCCATCCGACCCTGAGGAGACGGGGGTGTTTATTCACTGACAGGGAACAACCACTGTGGCATATTCCATCCGACCCTGAGGAGACGGGGGTGTTTATTCACCGACAGGGAACAACCACTGTGGCATATTCCATCCTCCCTGAGGAGACGGGGGTGTTTATTCACTGACAGGGAACAACCACTGTGGCATATTCCATCCGACCCTGAGGAGACGGGGGTGTTTATTCACTGACAGGGAACAACCACTGTGGCATATTCCATCCTCCCTGAGGAGACGGGGGTGTTTATTCACCGACAGGGAACAACCACTGTGGCATATTCCATCCGACCCTGAGGAGACGGGGGTGTTTATTCACCGACAGGGAACAACCACTGTGGCATATTCCATCCGACCCTGAGGAGACGGGGGTGTTTATTCACTGACAGGGAACAACCACTGTGGCATATTCCATCCTCCCTGAGGAGACGGGGGTGTTTATTCACCGACAGGGAACAACCACTGTGGCATATTCCATCCGACCCTGAGGAGACGGGGGTGTTTATTCACCGACAGGGAACAACCACTGTGGCATATTCCATCCGACCCTGAGGAGACGGGGGTGTTTATTCACCGACAGGGAACAACCACTGTGGCATATTCCATCCGACCCTGAGGAGACGGGGGTGTTTATTCACCGACAGGGAACAACCACTGTGGCATATTCCATCCGACCCTGAGGAGACGGGGGTGTTTATTCACCGACAGGGAACAACCACTGTGGAATATTCCATCCTCCCTGAGGAGACGGGGGTGTTTATTCACCGACAGGGAACAACCACTGTGGCATATTCCATCTGACCCTGAGGAGACGGGGGTGTTTATTCACCGACAGGGAACAACCACTGTGGCATATTCCATCCTCCCTGAGGAGACGGGGGTGTTTATTCACTGACAGGGAACAACCACTGTGGCATATTCCATCCTCCCTGAGGAGACGGGGGTGTTTATTCACTGACAGGGAACAACCACTGTGGCATATTCCATCTGACCCTGAGGAGACGGGGGTGTTTATTCACTGACAGGGAACAACCACTGTGGCATATTCCATCTGACCCTGAGGAGACGGGGGTGTTTATTCACTGACAGGGAACAACCACTGTGGCATATTCCATCCTCCCTGAGGAGACGGGGGTGTTTATTCACAGAAAGGGAACAACCACTGTGGCATATTCCATCCGACCCTGAGGAGACGGGGGTGTTTATTCACTGACAGGGAACAACCACTGTGGCATATTCCATCCGACCCTGAGGAGACGGGGGTGTTTATTCACAGAAAGGGAACAACCACTGTGGCATATTCCATCCGACCCTGAGGAGACGGGGGTGTTTATTCACAGAAAGGGAACAACCACTGTGGCATATTCCATCCTCCCTGAGGAGACGGGGGTGTTTATTCACTGACAGGGAACAACCACTGTGGCATATTCCATCCTCCCTGAGGAGACGGGGGTGTTTATTCACTGACAGGGAACAACCACTGTGGCATATTCCATCCTCCCTGAGGAGACGGGGGTGTTTATTCACTGACAGGGAACCATTCAACCCAGCATGGTGCGATAGTATCGAGTGGAAAAGGAGTCTGACTCATCACGTTGTTGGTTATTAAGCTACCTAATTGGGTTGTTCAGTTAAATAACACGACACTGATAAATAAGAACTAAGAAACAAACTAAAGAAGAGCTAACTAAGTGGTTATTTAACCCACGTTTTACATCTTTCAGTGCTTATGTGGATCATCTCTTAACGTTTAAAAGCCATAAACATTTAAAAGTCATGTGACTAAATCTCAATTTACAAAAAATGGCATCTGCACAAAACAATATAAAACTTTAATATTCTTATAACTTAAAACCTTAGAAGAACACAAACATCCCAGAACAGTACCGC
The DNA here is from genome assembly GCF_027942865.1 of Odontesthes bonariensis. NCBI lineage: Eukaryota > Metazoa > Chordata > Actinopteri > Atheriniformes > Atherinopsidae > Odontesthes > Odontesthes bonariensis. The sequence continues at coordinate 1,444,105 of NC_134515.1, forward strand.
CCTGCTGGGGTACTGTTTCTTCTTCTTCTGAGCTTTTGTTCTGTGAAAACACAGGCTGTGTTCCAAACCAAATACTTCTCCTACTACTCCTACTAACTTTTTTTTAACTGCCACAGGGTTCAATTCTGGGGCCTTTATCCTTTCTGTTATATCTGCTCCCTCTTTAAGGACGAACCCTCCCACTATGCAGATGACACTCTGCTGTATTTCTCTTTAAGATCTTTCTCAACTGCTCAGACTCTGGCTGTGTTCCAAACCGCATACTTCTCCTACTACTCCTACTAACTTTCTGAGTTAGTATGTGAGTTTGAGTAAGCAGAAGTTCCCGGATGCATACTAGATTCTCCGAAATGTTGGGTATGCATCATGAGGTTACTTCTCATACTCAAACTACCCAAGATGCAACGTAACGTGACGTCGCCGATCGTCATTTCCTGTCAAAACGGCAGTTTCAAGCTAGCTACAACGAGGGTAGGTTCACTTCCTGTTTTCAAAACAAAAGCACCAATTGTATGGTAATGGCTTTCCCTATGATAAAAGGCAACGGGTATTTTATTTTGTGAAAATAACAGGAAGTGCGTTAGCTCACTGCGGCTAGCTTTAGTAGCGTCGAATTCGTGGGAACAAAATTGTAAACAGCCGGTATTTAGTCAGGTTTTCAACACGTTGGGGATCTAAACGACTACTTTCTCACCTGAAAATGTTTCAAATGTTGCTAAAGTTTACAGAGTTTAGAGCTTAAGAGAAATCAGCTTCAGGCCGGCTGATTTCGGCTCGGGCAGGAGCGAAATGCATTGTGGGTAAACGCTGTGCATACTGTCTGATCGATGAGTATGTAGTATGTAGTATGCAGTATGTAGTATGCAGTATGCAGTATGTAGTATGCAGTATATAGTATGCAGTATGTAGTATGCAGTATGGAAGTAGGCAGTATGCAGTATGTAGTATGTAGTGTGCAGTATGCAGTATGCAGTATGCAGTGTGTAGTGTGCAGTATGCAGTATGCAGTATGTAGTATGCAGTATGTAGTATGTAGTGTGCAGTATGCAGTATGCAGTGTGTAGTATGCAGTATGCAGTATGTAGTATGCAGTGTGCAGTATGCAGTATGCAGTATGCAGTGTGTAGTGTGCAGTATGCAGTATGCAGTATGTAGTATGCAGTATGCAGTATGCAGTGTGTAGTATGTAGTGTGCAGTATGCAGTATGCAGTGTGTAGTATGCAGTATGCAGTATGTAGTATGTAGTGTGCAGTATGCAGCATGCAGTATGCAGTGTGTAGTATGCAGTGTGGAAGTAGGCAGTATGCAGTATGTAGTATGTAGTGTCCAGTATGTAGTATGCAGTATGTAGTATGCAGTGTGTAGTATGCAGTGTGCAGTATGCAGTGTGTAGTATGCAGTGTGTAGTATGCAGTGTGCAGTATGCAGTATGCAGTATGCAGTATGCAGTGTGTAGTATGCAGTATGCAGTATGTAGTATGCAGTGTGTAGTATGCAGTATGCAGTATGTAGTATGGAAGTATGCAGTATGCAGTATGGAAGTATGCAGTATGTAGTATGCAGTGTGCAGTATGTAGTGTGCAGTATGGAAGTATGCAGTATGCAGTGTGTAGTATGCAGTATGCAGTATGCAGTATGTAGTATGCAGTATGGAAGTATGTAGTATGCAGTATGGAAGTATGCAGTATGCAGTATGGAAGTATGCAGTATGCAGTGTGCAGTATGTAGTGTGCAGTATGGAAGTATGCAGTATGTAGTATGCAGTATGCAGTATGTAGTATGCAGTATGCAGTGTGCAGTATGCAGTATGTAGTATGCAGTATGTAGTATGCAGTATGCAGTATGCAGTATGCAGTATGGCAGTATGCAGTGTGCAGTATGGAAGTATGCAGTATGCAGTATGCAGTATGGAACTATGCAGTATGCAGTATGCAGTATGGAAGTATGCAGTATGCAGTATGCAGTATGGAAGTATGCAGTATGCAGTATGCAGTATGGAAGTATGCAGTATGCAGTATGGAAGTATGCAGTATGCAGTATGCAGTATGCAGTATGGAAGTATGTAAGTATGTAGTATGCAGTATGGAAGTATGCAGAATGCAGTATGCAGTATGGAAGTATGCAGTATGCAGTATGCAGTATGGAACTATGCAGTATGCAGTATGTAGTATGCAGTATGCAGTATGCAGTATGTAGTATGGAAGTATGCAGCATGCAGTATGCAGTATGTAGTATGCAGTATGCAGTATGTAGTATGCAGTATGGAAGTATGAAGTATGTAGTATGCAGTATGCAGTATGCAGTATGTAGTATGCAGTATGCAGTATGGAAGTATGCAGTATGGAAGTATGAAGTATGTAGTATGCAGTATGCAGTATGCAGTATGTAGTATGCAGTATGCAGTATGCAGTATGTAGTATGCAGTATGTAGTATGCAGTATGGAAGTATGAAGTATGTAGTATGCAGTATGCAGTATGTAGTATGTAGTGTGCAGTATGCAGTATGCAGTATGCAGTATGCAGTATGTAGTATGCAGTATGGAAGTATGAAGTATGTAGTATGCAGTATGCAGTATGCAGTATGTAGTATTCAGTATGCAGTATGGAAGTATGCAGTCTGTAGTATGTAGTATGCAGTATGCAGTATGCAGTATGTAGTATGCAGTATGGAAGTATGCAGTCTGTAGTATGTAGTATGCAGTATGCAGTATGTAGTATGGAGGTATGCAGTATGCAGTATGTAGTATGCAGTATAGAAGTATGAAGTATGTAGTATGCAGTATGCAGTATGCAGTATGTAGTATGGAAGTATGCAGCATGCAGTATGTAGTATGCAGTATGCAGTATGTAGTATGGAAGTATGCAGTATGCAGTATGCAGTATGTAGTATGTAGTATGCAGTATGGAAGTATGCAGTATGCAGTATGCAGTATGTAGTATGTAGTATGCAGTATGGAAGTATGCAGTCTGTAGTATGTAGTATGCAGTATACAGTATGTAGTATGGAAGTATGCAGTATGCAGTATGTAGTATGCAGTATGCAGTATGCAGTATGCAGTATGGAAGTATGCAGCATGCAGTATGCAGTATGTAGTATGGAAGTATGCAGTATGCAGTATGTAGTATGCAGTATGCAGTATGAAGTATGTAGTATGCAGTATGTAGTATGCAGTATGCAGTATGCAGTATGAAGTATGTAGTATGCAGTATGTAGTATGCAGTATGGAAGTATGTAGTATGCAGTATGTAGTATGCAGTATGGAAGTATGCAGTATGCAGTATGTAGTATGTAGTATGCAGTATGCAGTATGTAGTATGGAAGTATGCAGTATGCAGTATGTAGTATGCAGTATGGAAGTATGAAGTATGTAGTATGCAGTATGCAGTATGCAGTATGTAGTATGGAAGTATGCAGCATGCAGTATGTAGTATGCAGTATGCAGTATGTAGTATGGAAGTATGCAGTATGCAGTATGCAGTATGTAGTATGTAGTATGCAGTATGGAAGTATGCAGTATGCAGTATGCAGTATGTAGTATGCAGTATGGAAGTATGCAGTCTGTAGTATGTAGTATGCAGTATACAGTATGTAGTATGGAAGTATGCAGTATGCAGTATGCAGTATGTAGTATGCAGTATGCAGTATGCAGTATGCAGTATGTAGTATGCAGTATGCAGTATGCAGTATGAAGCATGCAGTATGCAGTATGCAGTATGTAGTATGCAGTATGCAGTATGCAGTCTGTAGTATGTAGTATGCAGTATGCAGTATGCAGTATGTAGTATGCAGTATGCAGTATGCAGTATGGAAGTATGTAGTATGCAGTATGTAGTATGCAGTATGGAAGTATGCAGTATGCAGTATGCAGTATGCAGTATGCAGTATGTAGTATGCAGTATGCAGTATGTAGTATGCAGTATGCAGTATGCAGTATGGAAGTATGTAGTATGCAGTATGTAGTATGCAGTATGGAAGTATGCAGTATGCAGTATGCAGTATGCAGTCTGTAGTATGTAGTATGCAGTATGCAGTATGCAGTATGTAGTATGCAGTATGCAGTATGCAGTATGGAAGTATGTAGTATGCAGTATGTAGTATGCAGTATGGAAGTATGCAGTATGCAGTATGCAGTATGTAGTATGCAGTATGCAGTATGCAGTATGCAGTCTGTAGTATGTAGTATGCAGTATGCAGTATGCAGTATGCAGTATGTAGTATGCAGTATGCAGTATGCAGTATGCAGTATGGAAGTATGTAGTATGCAGTATGTAGTATGCAGTATGGAAGTATGCAGTATGCAGTATGTAGTATGTAGTATGCAGTATGGTAGTATGAAGTATGTAATATGTACCAGTTTTTCGATCAGATATAAAGAGTTTATTTAACCCAACAGTGGCCATTGGAATCAGAAGCTGCGTTATCGTTCAGGTTCGTGGTGTTAACGGCTACCTGCAGGGCGGCCATCAGCAGCGAGGCCACGTTCCCTCGGTCCCTCATGGAGAAGGACCTCTGGGCCTCCAGAGTGTGGATGAAGGTGAGCAGGAACATCTTGTTGTTCAGCAGCTGGCTGAAGAGACGCAGAGCTTTCTCCACGTTGGCTGGAGACTAAACAGAGAGAGTGAAAAGAAAGAGAAGAAGCACATTCAACAGGATGATTAACGAGAAAGCAGGAAAGCAAACCAGAGGAAGAAGCTGAATTAACACATTCAAACTAATCTGTTAAAGCACAAAGAGAGCAGAATAAACATCAATAAACACCAATAAATCCAAAATAAGAAAACTGTCTGGACTAAACTTAAATGGATTAAACCGTAATAAATGGGGAAAACTGCAATAAACCCGATTAAATTGATTAATGAATACTTTACTAGTACTAATACTTTGTATATATTTTTATTATTTTACATTTTATTTTATTATATTATTTGTTTTATTGCACCAAACAGGCCAAATTCCTCGTGATGTGAAAATGACATGGCAATAAAACCTTTTCTGATTCTGATTAATGAATGTAAACAGGAACAAATCCGGATTCAGGTAAATCAAGACGAAGCCTTTCTGATCGACCTGTTCACTCAGACTTCACTCAGAGGGGTCACATGGCTCGGAAAGGATCGGATTATTGGCTGAATTACAATCAGACTGAGTTATTCAGTGCATGTAGACACCTTAATCTGACTAAGAACTGGATCGGATTCAGACCCCGAGATAACTGAGATAACTCAGTCTGATTGTGATTTAGCCAATAATCCGATCCTTTCAGTGCCATGTGACCTCGCTTGTTTTGCTTCAAGTTTTATCGTACGTACGTCGAGCTCCTTGAGGACGGGGTGCTCCTCGATCCCCGGGAACATCACCCTCATGGTGTAGGTCCGATACTCCAGGAAAGGAATCTTCACTCCGTCCATGTCGTTGGTCAGTTCCTGAATGTCCGTCTGCAGCTCTGCGAAGGCTGCAGGGAAGGAAACAGAGTTTAGGAAGGAGGCGAGGAGGGAGGGAAGGAAACAAGCGTTAGGAAGGAGGCGAGGAGGAAGGAAACAAGCGTTAGGAAGGAGGCGAGGAGGGAGGGAAGGAAACAAGGGTTAGGAAGGAGGCGAGGAGGGAGGGAAGGAAACAAGCGTTAGGAAGGAGGCGAGGAGGCGAGGAGGAAGGAAACAAGCGTTAGGAAGGAGGCGAGGAGCGAGGGAAGGAAACAAGGGTTAGGAAGGAGGCGAGGAGGCGAGGAGGAAGGAAACAAGCGTTAGGAAGGAGGCGAGGAGGGAGGGAAGGAAACAAAGGTTAGGAAGGAGGCGAGGAGGAAGGAAACAAGCGTTAGGAAGGAGGCGAGGAGCGAGGGAAGGAAACAAAGGTTAGGAAGGAGGCGAGGAGGGAGGGAAGGAAACAAGCGTTAGGAAGGAGGCGAGGAGGCGAGGAGGCGAGGAGGAAGGAAACAAGCGTTAGGAAGGAGGCGAGGAGGGAGGGAAGGAAACAAGCGTTAGGAAGGATGCGAGGAGGGAGGGAAGGAAACAAGCGTTAGGAAGGAGGCGAGGAGGGAGGGAAGGAAACAAAGGTTAGGAAGGAGGCGAGGAGGGAGGGAAGGAAACAAAGGTTAGGAAGGAGGCGAGGAGGGAGGGAAGGAAACAAGCGTTAGGAAGGAGGCGAGGAGGGAGGGAAGGAAACAAGCGTTAGGAAGGAGGCGAGGAGGGAGGGAAGGAAACAAGCGTTAGGAAGGAGGCGAGGAGGGAGGGAAGGAAACAAGCGTTAGGAAGGAGGCGAGGAGGGAGGAAACAAGCGTTAGGAAGGAGGCGAGGAGGAAGGAAACAAGCGTTAGGAAGGAGGCGAGGAGGAAGGGAAGGAAACAAAGGTTAGGAAGGAGGCAAAGAGGGAGGGAAGGAAACAAGCGTTAGGAAGGAGGCGAGGAGGGAGGGAAGGAAACAAGCGTTAGGAAGGAGGCGAGGAGGGAGGAAACAAGCGTTAGGAAGGAGGCGAGGAGGAAGGGAAGGAAACAAGCGTTAGGAAGGAGGCGAGGAGGCGAGGAGGAAGGAAACAAAGGTTAGGAAGGAGGCGAGGAGGGAGGGAAGGAGGCGAGGAGGGAAGGAGGCGAGGAGGGAAGGAGGCGAGGAGAGAGGGAAGGAGGCGAGGAGGGAAGGAGGGAGGAGGGAAGGAGGCGAGGAGGGAGGGAAGGAGGAAGGATGAAGGAAGGATAGAGGAAGCAAGGCAGGAAGGAAAGGAGACTGCACAGAAAGGAGGCAGGAAAGGAGGCAGGAAAGGAGGCAGGAAAGGAGGCAGGAAAGGAGGCAGGACGCACCTTCCTTGCACTCCAGCGCCACGCGGCTCTCCAGGTTGTCCATCTGCAGCTGGAGGCGCTTCAACGTGCGGTCGGCGTCGCGCGTCTTGCGTTTGTAGGCGATCAGCACGGCGATGATGGCGATGAGCAGCACGCCGCCGCCGGCGCCGATCCCGATGATGGCGGGCAGCGTCAGGGCGCTGTCGGAGTAGATGTGGAGCGTCCCCGGGGAGTACTCCAGCCCGCCCACCAGGATCTGCGAGAGGAGGACGACATGTTCTGTCAGGGTTTCACCACAAGGGGGCGACATGTTCTGTCAGGGTTTCACCACAAGGGGGCGACATGTTCCGTCAGGGTTTCACCACAAGGGGGCGACATGTTCTGTCAGGGTTTCACCACAAGGGGGCGACAACGGTAAGAAAATACGATTTTTAATACGATCTTTATTAAAAATCTTAAAAAGATTAAAGACTACAAAGACTTTAAAACACACATAAGCTGAAGATCAGTTTGTTGGCTTTTATTTTCACGTTTCTTCACGTTCTTTTTTTATGGAAACTCAGGAAAAAGATGCAATTTTCCTTAATTCTGTCCCTGTAAAGTTCCCACATATTTTGTTTTTAAACATATTTTAATTATGATTTTTCATTGATTTAAACATGAACGTTATATCCCCATCTGGCAATAAAAATAATAAATTATAAATAAATAAAATAGAATAAAAATAAATAAACAGATAAACATAGAATAAAACAAACAAAATGATACTAATGTAGATAAATAATAATTAATAAAACAATATTACATTCCAATAGGGTCACAGCAGTGCACAAATTGCAGAACTTGTACAGTTAATCACAATTCAAGGTTGTGAGTTTCCAGAAAGTTCATATAAGGTCTTCATAAGTGAGCAAAGTTCCCACATATTAATTAAACATCATAAAGAGGGTTTTAGAAAAGAAAAGCTCCCTTTACTCCTTTTGTAAGACAGAAAAAAACAGATTTCTAACATATTTATGGCCTGTTACGCTTATTTTACAAAAATATTTCCTCCAAATGAAATTTTTCTGAAACCTGAGCACAAAAAGTGAAGAAACGTGAGATTAAAAGCAAACAAACTGATGTGCAGCTCATGTGTGTTTTAAAGTCTTTGTAGTCTTTAATGTTTTATTAAAGCCTTTCCTCTTCACAGTCGCTGAATATCGATTCAGACGAAGATCGTTTGAACAAACTGATGAATAAATGATGAAGATCTGAACACCCATTACCACCCATAATGTTTAATGATCAATGGTTTTAATAATGAATCAAGAGTTTATCAGTTAGGAGACTGTGATCATTGATTGTGATTTTACTTTAACCGTGTGTGTGTGTGTGTGTGTGTGTGTGTGTGTGCTGTACGTTATGGGGACCGCGGTAACATAGGTAAATGTGGGGACTCACAGGGATTTATGTTTAAAAATTGGGCTGAGCAACGATTAAAATGTTTAATCTAATTAATCACATGATTTCCCTGATTAATCTCATTTGTACGCAGAATCCAAAAATGAATCCAAAAGTAGCGTATAGCTTTTAGCATTTAGCTTTATTTTAAATGTGCTGCCATATGAATGACAGTGCCATAACATTTGTTGTGCAAACACACTTTTAACATCAGCATCTTTCTGTAGTTTTTATGTAGAAGCCTCGCTCCACTGTCTGTTTCCTTGAATGACTTGCTGCTATCAGTTGTGTGTTTTGCCTTTAAGTGATATTTTAGACTGGAACTACTACGCTGAGAAGACAATTCAACTTGGCAGAGTTTACAGATGACTTTGGTTCTGTCGACTCCGCCGTCTGGAAGAACTTTAAAATGAAAATGGCCGAGTAAAAGTTCCGTACCCTTCTCCATGTTTGGTGGATCCGCCGATTACTTTCTTTTCCTGTTCCACAGCAGACAGCAGCAGACTTTTACAGAATAAAAGCCTGTGAGCAGCAGACTTTTACAAAATAAAAGCCTGTGAGCAACAGACTTTTACAAAATAAAAGCCTGTGAGCAACAGACTTTTACAGAATAAAAGCCTGTGAGCAGCAGACTTTTACAAAATAAAAGCCTGTGAGCAACAGACTTTTACAGAATAAAAGCCTGTGAGCAACAGACTTTTACAAAATAAAATAAATAATAAAACCTGCGTTAATGCGCAATAAAATATTTATTGGCGTTAAATAATTAACACATTGACTCCCAAGTCACGTAAAACTACGTTTTTCCTGCCCATGCGTTGGCTCCCACATGGTAAAAATACGTTTTTACGTTTTTTTTTGTGGATTCTGAATCTATATATTCTAATGCACATTCTGTGTGATTTTTGTAATTATGTGATGAACAGAACTGACATAGATGGCAGTCAGAAACTGGTGTCATCATCTGGACATTTTGATCATTACACCAATGGCTTTGCGTCAACTCAAGAACAATTTTGATAACGCTGCATTGATTGTTGTGCATTTCCGCATTTTATCCAATCGTACGTGTCGGTTTCCAGAGGGTGGCGGTAAAGTAACATAAACAAACAACAAGAAGGAGAAGACACGCGACAAGTCTAAGGAGGCGGTCTTATGAACAGGTTAGCTTTGCAACATGCGACACGACGCAAATCCTCTGACCCGGATATGTAAGTATCTAAAGTGCCACAGGCTGAAAGAGCGCACGTTTCACAAAAGCCCCGATATCTCAGTTTGTTGTTGATTTTGGTGGATACCCGTCTTGGTTTAGCTAAGGATAGCTCGCTAATGGCGGCACCTAGAGACACGCAGTTTTGACCCACAAAGAGTTTAAAGTCTCAGCTTTCAAACGAGCCATAACATGTTTCAGTGGCCCTATCACATAATATGCTGTGACTGTACAAAAAACGTCAAAAAATGGTTTAGAACGCTGGGATTCTAGGACATAATTCCGTAAACACCGCCGGTATTCAATGTGTTAACGAGTTCGCCCAGCCCTAATAAATATTTCTCAGTTTTATGCACCTTCATGAAGAAGCGGATCGTTAAATATAATATATGTAATATATAAATGTATATAATATATAAATATAAATCTGTATTGACTGTCTTTAGAAAGAGTTTAAGTGTTCGTCATGTGAAAAGGTTCCCGTCAGGTTGGCCTTCGGTTAACATTATGTCCTCTGAAGTGATGGAAACATAATTCTGAGTGTGTCACCCTGTGATCTGGGACATCAAACCAATTACCCATGATTCCCTGCTGCTCCACTGCTTACTTTCACCTTTACAGACTCCTCTTCCTCCTCCTCTTATTTTAAAAGCTGAACTACAACATGTTCACACACTCTGTTGTTAAATGTGTTTTCTGTTGTTTTTAGGATTTAAAGTTCAGTTCATCACACCTCACATTCACCTGATTCCAGCCAAAAAAACAACTAAAATAATCTCAGATTAAATCCCTGAAGGTCGTTTTATTCTTCCTGCTGCAGAGAAACATCACGCTAACCTCACAGACTTAATTCTGATTCATCATCGCAGTAAAACCTAAATAAAGGAATGATTTACCCTTAACTGCTTCAGGTCCTACTTAGAAGGTCGGAGTTATTTTGTTACAGTTGGCAGCTATGAATCTGAGCGAGTGGCCATGACTTGTGGAGTCCCCCAGGGGTCAATTCTTGGACCTCTTCTGTTTAACTTGTATATGCTCCCTTTGGGTCAGATATTGCAGAACTTTAACATCAATTATCACAGTTTATGCAGACGATACACAACTTTATGTGTGTCTGTCACCATGGCAACTGCAGCCCAGCAGACGTACTGTGTCAGTGTCTGGAGGAAGTAAACACCTGGATTTCTCTTTATATTCTTTTATGTATTTTTAATGCTTCTTACACTCCCTGTTGCAATGCTGTTATTTTATGTGAAGCACTTTGAACTGTTTTGCACATAGTCATCGTGTGTCTATTATGGTCATTTTATGTCTGTTTGTGGTAACTTTGCATCTCTTTGAGGATGTTTTGTCTCTCAGTTGTTATTTGATGCGTCTTTAATTGCTTTGCTTATGTGTTTTAATTAAGATCTGATGCTGTATGGGTATAAAAGTTTCCATTTCCGCAGGTCCTAACTGGTGAAGTAAAACTGAAGGACCCCTGAATCCGTTGGCCCCTGGGTCAATCTCCAGTGGGCCAATAATTCTTCGGCTGTGTTCGAAACCGCACACTACATACTGCATACTACATACTCATTGATCAGACAGTATGCAGAGCGTTTACCCACAATACATTTCGCTCCTGCCCGAGCCGAAATCAGCCGGCCTGAAGCTGATTTCCCTTAAGCTCTAAACTCTGTAAACTTTAGCAACATTTGAAACATTTTCAGGTGAGAAAGTAGTCGTTTAGATCCCCAACGTGTTGAAAACCTGACAAAAAACCGGCTGTTTACCATTTTGTTCCCATGAATTCGGCGCTACTAAAGCTAGCCGCAGTGAGCTAACGCACTTCCGGTTATTTTCACAAAATAAAATACCCGTTGCCTTTTATCATAGGGAAAGCCATTACCATACAATTGGTGCTTTTGTTTTGAAAACAGGAAGTGAACCTACCCTCGTTGTAGCTAGCTTGAAACTGCCGTTTTGACAGGAAATGACGATCGGCGACGTCACGTTACGTTGCATCTTGGGTAGTTTGAGTATGAGTAGTAACCTCATGATGCATACCCAACATTTAGGAGAATCTAGTATGCATCCGGAAACTTCTCGCTTACTCAAACTCGCATACCAACTCAAAAAGTCAGTATGAGTAGTATGCGGTTTCGAACACAGCGACTCGCTTGCCTCACATTGCTGCTGTTTATCATGAACCAATCACACCGAAGTGTTACTCTCAGGTACGGAATGAGACGGGCCGAACTCCCGCCACTCACCAGGACGCGCTGTTCTCCGGTGAGATCCGGCGAATCGCAGAGCAGCTGACTTTCTGACACGGTCAGCAGGCAGGGAGACTCTCCGATCAGGACGGTGTAGTTCAGACGGTTGTTCCCGGGGGCGGCGGGGATCAGGTTTTTACCCTAAAACGCACACATGTTCGGTCAGCTCAGGGGATAAATGGTCCAAACCAGAAACCATGTCACTTCTCTAATCTCTCACCTTGAGGATGATGGGGGAGCCCGGCTTCACCTCCAGGATCCCGGAGGTCCCGAGCGGATCGAAGGTGGGGTTTGGGTAGTGCGTGAAGGGGGTGGAGTTCAGGACGAGCAGAGAGGTCACCTGTACACAACACAGTGTTAATCGAACCGTCCAGGTGTGCCGTCACCACGATGAAACTCCTTTCCCTACAGCTGCAGGTGGGTGGTACCTGGTCCAAGATGAAGCCGAACTCGTCGGGCCGCAGCGCCCCCTCTGGCGGGTTGGGTTTACCGTAGACCAGTCCGGGCGCCAGGCAGGTCATCGAGCTGTCGTTGACTACGTTGCAGTACTGAGAGAAGAAGGAGAGGACTGATGAAGATGAGGTAAGACAGCAGGGATTAAACTTCAACGTCTCGTTAATATAAAAGATGGAACCAGGACTGGATGGTAATAATGGCAGGTTCTGAGTTTCAGGAGGTTTTGGGTTCTTTGACGCCTCTTCTGAAGTAACAGAGCTGTTCTAAAAGCCATTTAGGAATGAATGTTAAATTACGGCCTCATTTTGTATGTAGATTTTTAATCCATCACCCAAACAGTCAAACAACTCAAAGCAAAAAAGTGACTTCCACGTTTATGTTTTTTAGTGAACAAATGCCAGAAGACGACCACACCACAGCCCGATGCTTTACTGAGGTCGAGTTCAAAGCTGCTAACAATAACCCAAAGAATAATAATTTTACAGTGGTTTCTCTAAAGATATGCTCAGATATTCTACAAAAAGTGGAGACTATAAAAGAACCGCTGGCAACCATGGCGGCAATCCTTGGATTTTTGGATTTAAAGGACACAACTGAACTCTACTGAACGGTGAGACCTAAAGCCTGATTTATGGTCGTCCGGGAAAGGCTACGCAGAGTCCTCTCCATCAACGGAGACCCTCCCAGAGACGCTTTCCTATCTATCCGTCGAGGAGGCGGAGACTCGCGGAGACTCGCGGAGACTCGCGGAGACCCCAATGGTTGTGATTGGTCGGCTAACAACATCGTTTCCAGAATCCCTTGTCCGGTTTAGCTCCTTCCTCTCAGAACAACAACACCACCATCTTTGAAAGAGTTTACTGTGTGCCGGTCAACATTTGGTCAAAATTATTTGCGTTTCAACATCAACAAGCTCCGACTCCAACAACAGTCTTTCTCTCTCGGTCGCCATCGTTCACTGCGAGGAGGAACGAAGCCGGACGGTGAACAACCAATCAGCCACTTTCACCATAGACGTAAGAGATTGGGTCGTCTAACGTAGCGCCGCCTGCTGATCGGGAGGTGAACTGCCTTGGGTATCGGACAGCCGACGGAGAACTTTGAAAGGACGGAAAGCCTCTCTGTGACCACGGAGTCGGATTGATGGATAGCAATGGAGAAGCATATCGAGGCCTTAGAGGTATCCAGGTGACACCAGAAGGTATCCAGGTGACACCAGAAGGTATCCAGGTGACACCTAAAGGTATCCAGTCCTAGTTGAAGTATCAGTGTCACAGACTGAAGCCAAGACAGATTACAGAGCCTGTTAAACAGGCCTTTCTTACATTATTGGTTTCCACCCCTCCATATTTGGCTCTGACTTTGGGTTCCTGGATGGTCTGCAGGTTGGTTCCGGTCACAGTTATCATCGTGCTGCCGCTGCAAACACAAACAGTCAGATGAATCATTCTGAACAGTTCTTTGATTATCATTGGAACAAACACGGGTTTGATCTGGTGAATTTACTTGAGAATGGTCCAGTTTGGTTCGATGCTGGTGATGGTCGGATCCTCGGTGTACTTGTAGCTGACCTCGGAGTTCTTCACCTCGGCCCGGTCAATCATCAGGCGGATCGGGGCGGAGCCAGTGCCGGAGGTGGAGGTGGGAGTTATGCACACTATCTCCCGATAGGTCCTCCTGGTAGAGAAATACGCTATGACATCCGTTCGTTCTCAAAGAGCAGGTTTAGTAATCCATGAATGTAGAGATTAAGACTGACTTGACAAACAGACACTCCTCTTTGTCGATGTAGACGGTGACGGTGCTGCCAGCGTCCAGAAATCGGCCCGTCATCGTCAGCCTGGTTCCACCAGAAACTGGGCCCCTCACTGGGTGAATCCGACTAAACATGGGGCTCTGGAGGAGGAACAAAAGAGAATCAAAGTACAGTTTATACACTCAGAAGTGTGCCAAAGTTTAAAATTAAATGTAGAAAAGACTCTTATCATGTTTATTTTTGTTCAACTGTTAAATATACAGATTCATTTCGTGTGTTTTGCCTGGTCATCCCCTCTATCGAGCCTACGGCTGCCCGCAGAGAACAGATTAACGCCTCCGCTCTTCTTCAGGGAGTCTTTGTTTTGCATGAATCGGTTGATCATAGGTCTGTTTGCTCTCTTTTGCTGCCTTGTAAACAAACGTCCACATGTTGTTTTGTTTTTCCTCCATTTGGGGGCAGTCTCATAAATATATGGAACAATCTGAGCCGTGGGCTGGCTTGCCGCACACCGGCTCTATAAACCCGGAGCTACGCTGCGTCTTCTGTATTCTGGGTTTTGTTTAGAAGACGAATGTTAAGATCAGTGTTTGCATCTCCACTTTTTTACAGATGCCTCATGTGGGACCTGGCAGAGAATCGTCTGGGATGTGGACGGTCCACACAGGAAGCACCCGCCTACTCTAACAACACTCATAGAGTTGGCTGTTACCTTGGAAGTTACCTTGGGGGTTACCTTAGTTGGCTGTTACCTTGGAAGTTACCTTGGGGGTTACCTTAGTTGGGGGTTACCTTGGAAGTTACCTTGGGGGTTACCTTAGTTGGGGGTTACCTTGGTTGGGGGTTACCTTGGAAGTTACCTTGGGGGTTACCTTAGTTGGGGTTACCTTGGAAGTTACCTTGGGGGTTAGCTTAGTTGGGGGTTACCTTGGAAGTTACCTTGGGGGTTACCTTAGTTGGGGGTTACCTTAGTTGGGGGTTACCTTAGTTGGGGTTACCTTGGAAGTTACCTTAGGGGTTACCTTAGTTGGGGGTTACCTTGGAAGTTACCTTAGTTGGGGGTTACCTTGGAAGTTACCTTGGGGGTTACCTTAGTTGGGGTTACCTTGGAAGTTACCTTGGGGGTTACCTTAGTTGGGGGTTACCTTGGAAGTTACCTTGGGGGTTACCTTAGTTGGGGGTTACCTTAGTTGGGGGTTACCTTAGTTGGGGTTACCTTGGAAGTTACCTTAGGGGTTACCTTAGTTGGGGGTTACCTTGGAAGTTACCTTAGTTGGGGGTTACCTTGGAAGTTACCTTGGGGGTTACCTTAGTTGGGGTTACCTTGGAAGTTACCTTGGGGGTTAGCTTAGTTGGGGGTTACCTTGGAAGTTACCTTAGTTGGGGGTTACCTTGGAAGCTACCTTGGGGATTACCTTGGAAGCTACCTTGGGGGTTACCTTTGGGGGTTACCTTAGTTGGGGTTACCTTGGAAGTTACCTTAGTTGGGGGTTACCTTGGAAGTTACCTTGGGGGTTACCTTAGTTGGGGGTTACATTAGTTGGGGGTTACCTTGAGGGTTACCTTAGTTGGGGGTTACCTTGGGAGTTACCTTAGTTGGGGGTTACATTAGTTGGGGGTTACCTTGAGGGTTACCTTTGTTGGGGGTTACCTTGGGGGTTACCTTAGTTGGGGGTTACCTTGGAAGTTATCTTGGGGGTTACCTTAGTTGGGGGTTACCTTGGAAGTTACCTTGGGGGTTACATTAGTTGGGGGTTACCTTAGTTGGGGGTTACCTTAGTTGGGGGTTACATTAGTTGGGGGTTACCTTAGTTGGGGGTTACATTAGTTGGGGGTTACATTAGTTGGGGGTTACCTTAGTTGGGGGTTACCTTAATTGGGGGTTACCTTAGTTGGGGGTTACCTTAGTTGGGGGTTACCTTAATTGGGGGTTACCTTAGTTGGAGGTTACCTTAGTTGGAGGTTACCTTGGAAGTTATCTTGGGGGTTACATTAGTTGGGGGTTACCTTAGTTGGGGGTTACCTTGGAAGTTACCTTGGGGGTTACATTAGTTGGGGGTTACATTAGTTGGGGGTTACCTTAGTTGAGGGTTACCTTGGAAGTTACCTTGGGGGTTACATTAGTTGGGGGTTACATTAGTTGGGGGTTACCTTAGTTGGGGGTTACATTAGTTGGGGGTTACCTTAGTTGGGGGTTACATTAGTTGGGGGTTACATTAGTTGGGGGTTACCTTAGTTGGGGGTTACATTAGTTGGGGGTTACCTTAGTTGGGGGTTACATTAGTTGGGGGTTACATTAGTTGGGGGTTACATTAGTTGGGGATTACCTTAATTGGGGGTTACCTTAGTTGGGGGTTACCTTGGAAGTTAACATGGGTGTTACCTTAGTTGGGGGTTACCTTGGAAGTTATCTTGGGGGTTACCTTAGTTGGGGGTTAACGTAGTTGGGTGTTACCTTAGTTGGGTGTTACCTTAGTTGGGGGTTACCGTAGTTGGGGGTTACCTTGGAAGTTACCATGGGTGTTACCTTAATTGGGGGTAACCTTAGTTGGGGGTTACCTTAAAGGTAGGGTAGGAGATCCTGAGATTTTGAGTCCAGCGAAGCTGCATTTTGAAAATACACAGGTAAAAAGTCCCAACCCTTTTCTTCACTTTCCCCCTGAAGGCACGCCTCTAGAGTACATGAACGCGCACGAGCACGAAGGTGCACGAAGGTGCACGAAGGTGCACGAGCGCTGTTCTGACAGCAAGCATCGATCGTTGCCGTATTTAGTATTTAGTATATGCCAACTATACGTTTAATAATGCTAGGTGCTAGCCAAGCTGGCTCTAGTTTAGCTTCCTGCCAAGCTTCTGGACGCGTAATTCGTTCACGGAGCAGGGTACGTGCACAGGGGGAAGGAGGGGGAGGGAGGAGCAGATTGCAGTTTGATAGACGCATCAGAATCCAATCATTGTTAATGGTCCGTTCAGTATGATTGGATAGTGTTTTTCCTAGATTGTACGTTCTAGAGGCCACTAAAACTTTTCATATTTGTGTCAAAACTTTTAATTAATTGGTTGCAATGGGGGTGTGAAGAGTATTTCAAGCAATATGTAAAAAAATGTTCCAGAAAAAGATCCCACCTTTAACTCTTTTGGTGCCTTAGACGTCTATAGACGTCAATTTAAAAAAAACCGTTCACTGCCAAAGACGTCTATAGACGTCAATTGTGTTTTTAACGGAGCGGGCTGGGGGACAATCTAGCGGAGTTCGTCACTAAATCTTAGGCTTGTAAACACTAAACAGAGAATATACTGGCAAAATTACCCGCTAGGTGGCAGCAGTGCCACTATGCGCAAAAAAAAAAGAGCTCGTTTTCTCAATTTTTTGGGTCAAACAACTGTTTTTGGTGAAACCAACCTATGTTCTACTGTCTATTACTAAAAGACTGAAAATGGTAGAAACAAACTTTTTTTTCCTGATCAAAGAAGAGAGTCTACTCTTTCTTTTGGTAATTTCGGTGTGTACATAGTCATAAGACACACTTTTCTGTGGGTCTTGGAAAATCAGTCAAAATACTGAAAAACACTTGGCAGTATGGGTGGCTCTGAACTGAAAATGGCTGGCAGCCAATGAGTTAATTGGGGGTTACCTTAGTTGGGGGTTACCACAGACAGTTACCTTCATGCTTCGAAGCCTCCTTCTCAGAAGTATGAGCAAATAAAGCAGCTCTTTAAACTACAACCTTCTGTGGAGACTAGAAGAAGGGGAACTTTGAACGATGATGAAGAGTTGTCACCGTGATGAAGAACATTAAAACACAGGCCGAGCAGTGAAACACTCACCACGAAGGAGTACGTCTGGGTGGAGAGGGTCCGAAACTCGGCGCTGCAGACGCCGATGCAGAGCTCCACGGGACCACCTGGGGAGTGGGGCAGGAGCGCTTCGGCCATGTCGCAGACGATCCTGCAGACACGGGAGACAAAGTCAGAACACGCCGCCGCCATCTTCTCCCATGTGTTCGTACAGACGAAACACCCACTGACCGCTCAGCGCTGATGTACTGCGAGGGGACGGGGTTACAGCGGACCCCCGCCACCTGGACGTGGGTGATCTCCTTCACCTGCAGACCCAGGTTCTCCCCCTCGATCGTCACCCTCGTTCCCCCCTCCCGGGGTCCTGTCAGCGGATCGATCTGCAAGCGATAGGTGCAGGAGATCCATCACTGACCGGCGGGTAATCAGATACATCTGATCTGTTTGAGCTTTTTTCTCCACCATGAATTCGCTCAAACATTTTACAGAAAGCAATTTTAGAACATTTAAGCAGATAAATGAATAAATATCTAAAGAAATGTGTATTAAAATATGGCCACAGAAACATTGATCCAATAAAACCTTTAATAAAGGAACAAATAGACGGAGGACGGTGTGCCGAACCTTGGTGATGCGCGGGTGGCTGCAGCGCAGGTTGTGCCGGCCGTGGTGCATCCAGTTCTGCTCGGGCGACGGGCAGTGCTGCCGCAGGAGGCACTTCCTGCTCTCAGCACACCACCCACATTCGAAGGCGGACGGCGCTTTGAGGCACTGACCACAGCTGGAGCGCTGGGCCTCGCACTTATACAGCAACGCTGCGAAACAGGCAAACACGTCAGACTGTCAGAAACATCTTTAATAATCTGCAAACGTGTCCGTTTCTTACGTTTCTTCTGCTTTCTTTCAACTGTTAAAGTCATTTTAAGGACATTTACACCTTTATTCAAAACTTTTATAATTTTTTTATTATTATTCAGTAGGGCTGGGTGAGTTAACTCGTTATTATCGCGTTAACTCGTTAATTATTTAACGCCGATAAATATTTTGTCGCGCATTAACGCAAGTTTTATTATTTATTTTATTATTGTAAAAGTCTGTTGCTCAGTATTTTATTTTGTAAAAGTCTTTCCTATCCATTAAAGGCACAAAAGCTCTCGAAATCTTTTTTGTTTTAATTTAAAAAATAAAAAAATTTCAAAATAAAACATGCGTTAATGCGCGATAAAAATATTTATCGGCGTTAAATAATTAATGCGTTAACGTGATAAAAACGAGTTAACTCACCCAGCCCTACAATAAAGGGAAAACAGCCGTCTCATGCAGGCATCATGGTGTTTGCAAAACTTTAGAAGAGATTTTATAGAATATTAAGATTTAAATGTGAACCGACAGTCCTTATATTAATCTAATGCTTAATTTCTCGTGTGTTTAACAGCTGAACCTGTGACTTAAAGCCAGGTTATTGTTGGCGTTAAACGGGACGCCGGCTGAAAATAAGTTCATCAGTAAAACCAACACCGTGCTCAGCGAAGCGTTCGTGGCAGCCGTAAATCTTAGTGAACGCACTCTGGCGAGTCGCCGCGGTGACCTTGATGATGCGGGTGGTCAGGTTTACCTTTCATGTAGGCCGGTTTGTCGATGAAGAAATCTCCGTCCCAGACGATGGAGAAGTCCACGGGGAGATCTCCGGCCTCGTCGCCGTCGTACCAATACTGCAGAAACACACAAAGCCACGTCATTGGGCCGCCAAGGTCAAGGTCATTCTGGGTCATTAACGTCAGATAACAGGAAAACGCTTCCATCTGACGTGATGAGGGCCCAGAAATAAGGAAATATGAAGACAAGTAACTTTATTAACACGGTTTGTGTTTACGGTGTCTGAACGGTGGGCGTCGTTAAGCCTATTCTGGGGGGCGGAGCTACCCTAAAATGTCCAAACAATCCACTTCTAGCCAATCCAAATAAATTATAATCCAATTATAATCCAATTACAATCAAATTAAAGCCAATTAATTAAATTCCAAATGAGTCCCCATGATTTCTGCTCAGGGGGCGGAGCTACCCTAAAATGTCCAAACATAAAGAAATAAATCATACATTTACTGTTGGGTTTAATGATTTATTATTATTAGCAAATTCTCCAGCTAATTAACAGCAAAGAGTCCCTACCGTTAGGGTTAAGTTAAATCAGTTAAATCATCTGAAAACAGGAAGCTCAGTTTGTTCACTGCCTGGCATTAAAATCAATGGAAAATAATAATAAGTCTAACCATAATTATGGCTCCGCCTCCTGCTGAGGTAAGAAGGATCTGAGTTTAGAATAAAGACATTTTAGGAGAATTTAAAAGGAGAGAAAATTAGAATTAATCTGAAAGTGGGGATTTAGTAGCATTTTCTTCCAATTTCAACAGCTTTTATGATGTTAACCTGGTTTCTACATTATGTCTCCATCATCTTTATTTTCTGTATAAATTAATAAAAAAAAAAGATCAGTTAACACGACGGAGGTCAAAGACTTCGGCCGTTTGTCTTTATTTACAGAATAAAAACATTAAATAAAGCTCGAGGTTAAAAAGAAGAAAAGTTTTTATTATTTATTTTCATTTGTTTTCTTAAACTTTGATTTAATAAATTAGTTATTGAAGAAAAGTAAATAAATAAATAAAATACTATCATATAATAATATGCTGCCGGCGCCACTGTAATCGATTCAGTTAAATTTATAAAGCGACAAATCACAACAAGTGTCATTTTGAAGTGTATTGCATACAAAAAACACCTATACATACCATAAGAGTGTGCAGAAATAATCCTACTGGCATGTCCTAACCAAAGTTTATACGCAGCATAGCTGAGTTTTACTGCAGAATTAGCAGGCTAAACTGATAGCGCCGGACCGGCAGTTTTTCTGGCCAGGAGGTGGCGATATAGAGTAAAATCAACCTCCGTTCAACCCCAGGCAGGAGAAGAAATCGCTCATCAAAGCGCATTTCCATGGTCTCCATTAGTTGCCTCCATCTGATGAAAGCATTCCCTATATTTACGCGGGCTTGCCCCCTTTTTTTGTCTGATATTCTTTTAGACAAACTTCTTTCGGATTTTCCGCTAGCATCTGCCATCTCGTTAGCCTCTCTGAAGCCACCAGCACCTGCTCTGAGGAGGAGTGGGGTGGGCCGGCGCCAGACCAGCGATTTCTTCTACTGCCTGGGGTTGAACGGAGGTTGATTTTACTCTAAATCGCACATTGTGCCTTTAAAGCATTTAAAAGATAGTCCAAAGCACTGGAATCCAATTCAAGCCAATTCAATCCAATTCAAAATCCAATTCGTCAATTACAATCCAATTCAAGCCAATTACAAATCCAATTCAAGCCAATTACAAATCCAATTCAACCCGATTAAAGTCAAATACAAATCCAATTCAATCCAATTCAAGTCAATTACAATCCAATTCAAGCCAATTAAAGCCAATTAAAGCCAATTAAAGCCAATTCAATCCTAATTCAAGCCAATCCAAATCAATCCCATTACAATCCACTTCTAGCCAATTAAATCCAATTATAATCTAAATAAATCTAATTAAAGCCAATTAAAAATCCTTTTCAAGTCAATTACAATCCAATTCAAGCCAATCCAAATCAATTAATTACATTCCAAATGAGTCCCATGGTTTCTGCTCGGCTCTGCAGACATGTTTCAGGCTGAGGGGGAAAACTCAGGATGGATTTCGCTGTAAAGGACCAGAGATGGAACAATGGGCACATGCACAAGTTGGGCAAAGCGGCGTTGTCATGGCGGCTGCGTGTCTCCATGGTAACCAGCAGAAAAAGCTAATTGACTGATGGAAAGCTGATCTACCTGCTGGTAAACAGCAGGAAGTTAATGAAAAGTTTCAGCTTCAGAGCCAAAGAAAAGACGGAGAAACCCAGTCCTGAACATGTCAGCTCGGCTTGAACGGCACCAGATTATCCAACAACACGCACACACACGGCCACGTGCACGTGCACACACACACAGCTACGTGCACGAGAAGAAACGCTCACACAGGCAGACAGAAACACACTCAGTTCTCTGAAAGACTGAAAATCAATGCGTCCTAATGACTGCTGCTCATTTCATTACCTACAACACTGCCGTGCACGTGCACGTGCACACACTCTTACAAACACTTAATTAACGGCTGATTCACTTCAGCTCAAATACTTCATGTAAATATCTGCTGCACGTGCACAGATTTACACATTAATACACACAATAATACGTGCACACACCTGCAGAAACACACACACACACACCTGCAGAAACACACACACACACACACACACCTGCAGAAACACACACACACACAGAAACACACTTTACTGTATTTGCTACAGCGCTGAAGCTAAAACGATCTTTTCTGCCTCATTTAACTTGAAAGGAGTGTCCACCTTTGTGAGGACCAACATGACACCATGAGGACAGCAGTGAGGACGCCGTGTCCCGTCCACACGCCGGTACTAAGACTGTGAATGCACAGAAAGTCCTCACAAATACACAGATCTGCGTGTGTGTGTGTGATGACCACCCAGATGAAATAGGTGGAATACCAGGACCGCTCAGAGCGAGCTGTGTGTCTAATGTGCTGATTTTCCATTAAAAGCAGCAGCTGAGCCCAACGAGCAGCATCATAACATCATAACTCAGACGAACACACACTGATTAAACAAACGCTGCCGAACACACAGATATGATGCTGGCGAACGCAGCTCTGATGCGAAAACACAAACTCTGAGCCGACAGGAAGGTTTCTGTGGTTTTATTCTGTGTTCGGCTGATAAACGTGTTTTAAGTGTCAGATCTGCTGTGTAATAGCTGTTAATTGCCCATCTGGGAATAGATAAAGTTTAACTGGATTTAATTCAAAGCCAACAACACAGAAAAAACTTTAGGCACCAAAAGCTGAAAAGAGGATTAATAATCATGCTTTAAGCACTGAGTCACTGTGTTTTGTTGTCTTATTTTAAGCCTGCAGAGTAAAATGTGTCTATTTATAAATGTTATCTGAGATTATCTTTGCTTTTTTTCTCAGAAAAGTCTCCACCGGTTCCAGGAAGAAGAACAGTTGTGATGTGCAGACTGCAGGTAAGAACACATTTCTGTTTTCATTAACTTGTGTTGGTGTCTGATCCCCCCGGGACACTCAGAGGAACCCAGTCCTCATCACTGGTTTCCATTCAGACCCCCCTGTGCCCCATCTACCTCCACCTTAACCCCGTCACCACCACCTGGTCGACCCATTTAAAGCCCCGCCCACTCCGACCCGTCACTCTCTGAGGGAAACGCTCCCCCTCAAAGATTTGAACCTAAACTTCTTTTCTGGTTACATATTTTGACATCTTCCATATAAACACTTCCTGTTAGCTGCATGAGCTAATGGCTAAACACTTCCTGTTAGCTGCATGAGCTAACGGCTAAAAACTTCCTGTTAGCTGCATGAGCTAACGGCTAAACACTTCCTGTTAGCTGCATGAGCTAACGGCTAAACACTTCCTGTTAGCTGCATGAGCTAACGGCTAAACACTTCATGTTTGCTGCATGAGCTAACGGCTAAACACTTCCTGTTAGCTGCATGAGCTAACGGGCTAAACACTTCCTGTTAGCAGCATGAGCTAACGGGCTAAACACTTCCTGTTAGCTGCATGAGCTAACAGGCTAAAGACTTCCCATTAGCTGTATGAGCTAATGGCTAAAAACTTCCTGTTAGCTGCATGAGCTAACGGCTACACACTTCCTGTTAGCTGCATGAGCTAACGGCTAGACAGTTCCTGTTAGCTGCATGAGCTAACGGCTAAACACTTCTTGTTAGATGCGTGAGCTAACGGCGTCCCTGATACGGCGTTTTCTTTCATTCCTCAGTTTCCTGGAACATTTTGAACATTTTGAACCGTAATTCAGGGATAATTCAGATAAACCTCGTCTGTTTTCTGGTGTGGGACTTTCAGAGTTTTATTCTGTGGCGCTGAAAGAGCTAAACGAGTAAAAAACCAGCAGGTCCAGGACCGAGCGCAGCTGTTGTATGAACTCATGCGTCTCCCTTTCAGACTGATTCAGACGGCTGTTGCTGGTTCCTTCTCAGACTGAGAGGAGAAGGTTTTTGTGGATGTTTTTCAGTCTTTTCTCCTGAAAACGTTTCTTTCTGCAGGTGTAAACTCGTCCTCAGCGCGACCAGCCGCGTCTTTCTGAAGCTTCTATTGGCTGTCTGAGACCCGCTGAGCGCTCTGATGTAACTGCGTGATCTACGTTTTGTGTCACTTGGCTTGTTTTGTGGAGTAATTCGCCGGGAAATATTTCTCTCGGGTTTCTTTCTTGTTTTTCTCGTCCTGCGTCTCTCCTGCTGCGTCTTAATTTCACTGAGTTGGTGGACGCCGTCGGACTGTGTGTGTGGATCTGTTGTTCCCATGGCAACCCCTGCCTGGTAGCTATGGGGTCAGAGGTGCCTGGCAACAACAAGGGGAATGTGTGTGTGTGTGTGTGTGTGTGTGAACTAGTTTTTAGGCATTATGGGCCCCGGTCTCAGAGCACAGCTTATGGGGACCTCAGGAGTCCAAACGGATTTCTGAGGGTTAAAGCTTGGTTTAGGGGTTAGAATAGGTTATGTATGTACGGCTGAAACAATTCCTCAACTAAGTCGAAAAACTCGATTTGAAAAAAAATCCTTGATGCATATTATTTGCTTCGATGCTTCGTTTGATGTAAACAAATATGTTCTGCTCAGTGGTCAGTTTCACATGAACCGTTATGACTGTTACCATCCAGTAAAACACCAGGTGCCTGTTACACCTTCCATCCATCATCTTCCTCTGATCTGAGCTCGGGTTGCAGAGCCAACAGGTCCAGGTGGGAAACCCAGCCCCCATCTCCAGCTCCTCCTGGGGGATCCTGAGGTGTTCCCAGGCCGGATGGGATGTATAATCCCTCCAGAGAGTTCTGGTTCTGACCCGGGGCCTCCTCCCAGGAGGCATCCTAACCAGAGGAACCCCCTCAAGCTGACTCCTTTCTAAGTGGAGGAGCTCCTCCTCCCTGATGGTGGAGCTCCTCCCTCTGGATGGTAGAGCTCCTCCCTCTGGATGGTAGAGCTCCTCCCCCTGATGGTAGAGCTCCTCCCTCTGGATGGTAGAGCTCCTCCCCCTGATGGTAGAGCTCCTCCCCCTGATGGTAGAGCTCCTCCCTCTGGATGGTAGAGCTCCTCCTCCCTGATGGTAGAGCTCCTCCCTCTGGATGGTAGAGCTCCTACCCCCGGATGTTGGTGTTATATCTTTTTGTCAGTTAAACTATTTGTTTACTCTCTCGCGGTTTTGACAGGGAATCCAGTTTCAGGAGTATTTTTATGTTAAATCGTGACGTTTTCAGTAGGACTCCTTTTAGAGGATCGAGCACAATGTTCAGTCTGTGAGCTCAACCAGGAACCAGCTCCTTCCTGAAAAGTATTTTCAACTGGAAGCTCTTCAAGCGGTTGCTCAAACAAGGCAAAGTGCTTTGGATAAGATGTCGGGTGTAGTTCACACTGTCCTCGTTAGGAACAACTGATAAAAGAAGCTTGAAATCAGAGATAATAAACGTAATGCTCGGACTCGGATCCTTTTACTGGAAGCAGCTTAATTTGATGGAAGAACCTGAAGTACCTAAATTATGCTGCAGCACTAGTAGCTGCTCAGCGGTTTGGTGTGTTTAGCTGCAGTTCCTCTGATGACCACTGGGTGCTAAAAATAACCAACATTATCCAGGTGAGTTAATGAGATCTTACGGCTTCAGACGTAGGAAATCACGGGAAACTAATTGTGTGTATTAGGAGCAGCGGTGCGGGGGCCCCTGAGGGTAAACACGAGGTCAAAATTAGCCCATCGAAACGGTTAAACCATCTAATTTGACTGGGATGTGGAATTTATGCCGGCGGTATGTATCTTTAATTTTGTTTCCTGCTCATTGAATTAAAACTTCTTTCAGCACATTCTGTCTTCATCGTGCGGGAGAAGGAAGGAACGCGACTAAAAAGTGGAATAAAACGATCAAAGAGGAGATTCGGGAGGGGAGAAGAAGAAGAATTCCTTGTGGAATAGCTGGAGGTGAGGATGGAGTGATAGATGAGTAGATCTACACTTTTAAACCAGGAGGAGGGGAGCTAACGTGGGCCCATTCACCATCCCACCGTCAGCTCGCATCAAGCTTTAATCCATCACATGAGCTTCCACATGTGAGCTTCATCACATGATCGTACATCAAGCCCCGACCCGGCAGACTAATGACCGCCATGTTTACATTGTTTACAGTGTTAGTCAGCGAGCCGAGGAGCTGCCAGACGACGGTGTCAGATATGCTAACATTTATCCGAGTCTTAGGGGGAATAAAAGGTAAAACAGATCATAAATGTTCATGTTTTTGCCATGAGTAGAGTCCTTTTCAAAGATTTGGTTAGGTTATAAAATGTGTGTTGAGCCATTGAATGAGGCCCATAAACAGGATGGCTCATTCAGTTGTTCAAATTGTTATTGTTTATTATTGTTTTTACATTGTTCTTATGTTTTATGCCTTATATTTCGTGTTGTTACTCATGTACAGCACTTTGTTTCAGCCATGGCTGTTTTAAAGGGCTTTATAAATAAAGTTAAGTTGAGTTGAAACCAGCTTTATTGGTCAGGTCACTGATTAATATTTTGTCTTATGTTGGTCAGAGTGGAGCTGACAGTTCTTATCGTAAGCTAACATCGACAGATAAAATATCTCACTTTGACCAAAGCAACTAAACTTTGTTTAAAAAGTTCAAATTTACAGCAACACTGTAAATCAGAATGTGGCCTGTTGGTGGCAGCACTGAGTCACAAAGCAGAATATTTTATTCTTATTAGGGCTGAGCAACGATTAAACTGTTTAATCTAATTAATCACATGATTTCCCTGATTAATCACGATTAATCGCATTTGTACGCAGAATCCAAAAATGAATCCAAAAGTAGCGTATAGCTTTTAGCATTTAGCTTTATTTAAATGTGCTGCCATATGAATGAAAGTGCCATAACATTTGTTGTGCAAACACACTTTTAACATCAGCATCTTTCTGTAGTTTTTATGTAGAAGCCTCGCTCCACTGTCTGTTTCCTTGAATGACTTGCTGCTATCAGTTGTGTGTTTTGCCTTTAAGTGATATTTTAGACTGGAACTACTACGCTGAGAAGACAATTCAACTTGGCAGTGTTTACAGATGACTTTGGTTCTGTCGACTCCGCCGTCTGGAAGAACTTTAAAATGAAAATGGCCGAGTAAAAGTTCCGTACCCTTCTCCATGTTTGGTGGATCCGCCAATTACTTTCTTTTCCTGTTCCACAGCAGACAGCAGCAGACTTTTACAGAATAAAAGCCTGTGAGCAACAGACTTTTACAAAATAAAAGCCTGTGAGCAACAGACTTTTACAGAATAAAAGCCTGTGAGCAGCAGACTTTTACAGAATAAAATAAATAATAAAACCTGCGTTAATGCGCAACAAAATATTTATCCACGTTAAATAATTGACGAGTTACTCGCCCCAATTCTTATTATTTTTATGCCTTTTATTCTTATATGTAATCACATAAAAATGAAGGCATTCAGATTTGTCTCTTAGTGAATCTTCGGTGTACCCCAAAGCTGTGTGAGGACCACTGATTTTTATAAATAAAAGGTACCAATTAACCGCACATTCATCACTGTAACATTAGTTTATGTGTCACAGAAACCCTGAATCTTTATTTTAAAAACAAACTCTCCTGAAAGCCTTTAGCTGCAAGTTCCTCTAAACCGATTTACCTTGTTCAGAATAACCGTTTTAGTTGTTAAAAGACCAGAAACTCATCCAGAACCGGTTGATTTCAGCAGGAATTCTGTGTTCTTTTGTGTGTTTCTGTGCTAAATGCCCAGTTTCCACTGGGAATAGTAACTTAATTAAACACAGACACACGCTGACCATCTGCATGTGTGTGCGTTCTGCTGTCCGTGCATGTGTCCGTGCATGTGCACGTGCACGTGTCCGTGCATGTGTTCGGTGTCTTTGGGGCAGCCGCACCGACAGGAAGACAGATGACGGACAGGAAATGAGCAGACGGACAACATTTGGTGTGTTTGGTGTCGTCTCAGCAGAGGACGATAATCTGTCTGTGCACTCGTTTATGTGTGTTTGTGAGGTCCTTCGGTTCAGGTTTGGGTCGAGGAATTCAAATGATGTCAATGAGGTTCCTACCAATAACTTAACTGCAAACATGTGTGAGTGGAGGTTTGTTGTTTTAGTGAATGAAGGTTCAGTTTACAGAGATCTGTGGCGGGGACGTTTATAACAAACAGTGACAACTGAAAGCTTCGTTCTGAATTATAAAGCTTGTTTTTGGAAACCTGGAATATTTATTTTCCATTTTTCTTAGAGGTGTGGACATATTTTGGTAAAATGAGGATATTTGTGTCTGTTTAAAGGTGCAGGTCTTGTTTTAGGCTCAAAGAGAATCGGGTTAAAGTCGCGGTCCTGGTAATAAATCATGAAACACTGGGTCCCCACAGCGAGGGAAGACCAGTATGAGTGTGTGTGTGTGCATTTAGTTAATGACTGAATCCCAGTCAGGCAGGTTGTCCACCTGAAGCCTGACTTTTGACCTCTGAACCTAACTTATTAAGTTTATTCCATTTAATTATTGGAATATTAGCATGAAGCATTACTGTGGCAAAAACAGGACCAGCAGGGGTCAAATAAGTTTGGCTCAGGACGGGAGATTGGATCAGAGAGAAGTTTCAGGGCAACCTGTTGGTTTCCTGAGCTGGAAACTGTTTTAATTGGCTCTGAATGAAGTGGACTAACATTGAATTTAATTAATTGTATTTGATTACAATTAATTGGATTGCAATTGGCTTGAATTTGACTATCATCGAAGTGCCTTGAGATGACATTTGTTGTGATTTGGTGCTTTATAAATAAACTCAATCGAATTGAATTGAATTAGGTTAAGTTCACCTCACAGTCAGGATGTGCTGCCGTCCATTTAGGTTTTCACTAAACTATTTAGGAAATATTTGTTCCAGACGAGAACACATAAATCGGAGATAATGCAACATTTCCAACTTATGTTGTAAACAGTTATTTATGCTAAGCTAAGCTAGCCAGACAGAAAACTGTTGTTTCCGAATAACCTTCAGTTCTTTAGCTTTTAAAAATATTATCTTTCCTGACTGAAGACATAAAGTAGAAAAAGACAAAGGTTGATTTGCAAATGTTCAAGTTAGTATGGGCGAGACCTTAATGCTAATGTTAGCTAATGTTAGCTAAACATCCTTCTGAAGTGGTTTATTAGCCTGTAAGCCAATTAGATTTTCAACCTACAAAATCTAATTCTGAAACTGAAAATAATACTGAAAGGAAAGTTTTGATTAAAAAAGATTAAAAATCACAAATATTCCCACATGAATGAACAGATTTCCACTGAGTAACACACATGATGCTAAATATTTACGTTACTGTTCGTACGGGACACTTTGAAATTCATCATCTGGGTAAATGTTTCCACTTTGGGAGTACAAATGTTGAGATGCAGACCTGAAGAGGATAAAAATCTTCTTCCCCCTCCTGTGTGCTCTGAGAAGCAGTGCATGCTGGGTAGTGTAGTGTAGCTTACCGAGGTGTTCTGGCACTGGATGCAGGAGGAGTTGAAGCGCACGGCGGGGATGCGCTGCACTTTGCCCTGGATGTTAAACACACACTCGTAGTTCTTCTGACCCGACTGGGGCTGGGGCAGGTTACGAGCTAGCAGCGTGATTGGTCGAACCATCCCGGCGGGCACCAGGATGTCGGCGGTGGGGATGATATGAGGACAGCTCTGCAGAGACGGACAGTTGGTGCACAACAATGAAACTCAACCGCCAAAAACCATATCTCTGATTATTACTGCGAGAAAACAATTTCATCTGAAAGTTTGGACAAAATTATATTTATCAACCGTCCTGATCAGCTTAATTTCTTTATGTTTTATATAAAAACAGGAAGCAGCTGCAGCTGATTCACTGAAACATGTTCCAACATGAACATAAACCCAGAATCTGAGGCAGAACCAGAGTTAGTTCAGTTCTGAGCAGCTTTAAAGTGAATATCTGCAGATGTTTCCATGGTAACAGCTGCAGGAAATGCTACAGAAATGCTGCAGAAATGTTACAGAAATGCTACAGAAATGCTACAGAAATGCTACAGAAATGCTGCAGAAATGCTACAGAAATGCTGCAGAAATGCTACAGAAATGCTACAGAAATGCTACAGAAATGCTGCAGAAATGCTACAGAAATGCTACAGAAATGCTACAGAAATGCTACAGAAATGGACGGTTGGTGACGGATCCAAACTTCCTGCGGCTGCCGACACACAGAAGCTCACACTGTGCGTCTCTCGGTGGGTGAAACCTTTATTAACGAGCGTCACCGCAGTAATTAATTGGCCTGTGGCTGACAGGAGGACCATTAGCTCCACAGGAAGTGGACCGAAGCTCAGCGGACGCCAGCTCTGTGGACTCGTGCGTTTAAATGCCAACCAAACCGCTGCCTGTGGGGGAAAGTTTCCACGTGAAACGAGCTCAGACCCTAAAACTGTCCTCATGGCAGCACATGAAACCAACGTTTCCTCCTCACAGGGTTTCCTTTAGTTCCGCTACAGAACCCGTCTTCGGGTTATCAGTGAGGAAAAGAGCGTCTTTGTTGTCATGGTTACAGTAATGAACAGCTGGCCGACAAAACCCCCGATTCAATGGGGGATTGAATCGAAGGGAAGCCGCGTTGCAAGCTGTTGATTTCCTTAGTTGGGCTACTTTCTTTGGATTGGCTCCGTATGACTGGACTAAGTCTGAGTTTGATATCTGATATCTTTAAGCTCAGCACATCTCTGTCATTCAAAGACTCGACAGTTAAGTTTCTGTTTCTGCATTCAGCAGACGCTTTTATCCAAAGCGACTTACAACTGAGGATATAACATTACAGCTAACAATAAGTTAACGTCAAAGATAACAATAAGTTAACGTCAAAGCAAACAATAAGTTAACGTCAAAGATAACAATATTCTCACGTAAAAGCTAACAATAAGCTAACGTCAACGCTAACAATAAGCTAACAATAAGTTAAAGTCAAAGCTAACAATAAGCTAACGTCAACGCTAACAATAAGCTAACAATAAGTTAAAGTCAAAGCTAACAATAAGTTAACATCAAAGATAACAATAAGTTAACGTGAAAGATAACAATAAGTTAACGTCAAAGCAAACAATAAGTTAACGTCAAAGATAACAATATTCTCACGTAAAAGCTAACAATAAGCTAACGTCAACGCTAACAATAAGCTAACTTCAAAGATAACAATAAGTTAACGTCAAAGCTAACAATAAGTTAACGTCAAAGCTAACAATAAGTTAACGTCAAAGATAACAATAAGTTAACGTCAAAGATAACAATAAGTTAACGTCAAAGCTAACAATAAGTTAAAGTCAAAGCTAACAGTAAGTTAACGTCAAAGCTAACAATAAGTTAACGTCAAAGCTAACAATAAGTTAACGTCAAAGCTAACAATAAGTTAACGTCAAAGCTAACAATAAGCTAACGTCAAATCTAACAATAAGCTAACGTTAAAGCTAACAATAAGCTACATAGAAGGAAACCACTATCAGACTCAGAGGTCAGAGGTCACAGGGTGACAGAGACAGAGTGCAGACATAGAGAGAGGTACAGGGTCAGTTCTAGGATAGGAGATGCTCTCTGAAGAGCTGGGTCTTCAAGAGGTTCTGGACCACCTGCAGAGGTTTGACTTTTCTTATGTTTAGCAATACGAAGCGGCACGATCGAGCAACGGAGGTCACATGATCTTTGAAGGTCAGTTGGTCATCAATCATGACACTCAAGCTTCCAGCTGCCTTTGATGGAGCGAGAGAAAGGGATTCAGTTTGGATGCAGATGCTGTGGTGTTTGGTTGGTTTGGCTGGGAAGACGAGCAGTTCAGTTTTAGAGGTTCAGTTGGAGGTGATGGGCTTTCATCCATGTCGATAATTCATTTATATAAATTTAAGTTCTATCGCACATTAAAACATTTTTATAAACGTGTCATCGGTTAGCTTCGGTTAGCTTCCCTCAAACCGATTTATTTAATCGTATTTTTGTTTCTTTGTAGCACAGAAAAAAGTTTCTCTTTCAAATCAGGTTCTGATTCATGTCGGTTCATTTGAACCGGTTAGTTTTGTGTGCTTATATAAATGTTTATATATATTATATGTCGTTTTATTCACAGGAAGCTTCAGTCAGTTCAGCTCGGCAACTTTTTTGGCTTTTTATAAATTGGACTAACTTGGAATTAGAATTTTTGGATTTGATTGGACTCAAAGAACTGTATTATAATTGAAGTGTCCTGAGAATAAAACTGAATATCGTGAGTTTATATTGTGTGATATTTGCAGCCCGTTGAAGACTTTCTTTTCCAGTATTTTTCATCTCAAACATCTCAGTTTGTTTTCCTTCAGAGTTCCAGATAAAAACCGGTGGAACGACAGGAGTGAGAAGCAGCTGCCGTCCTGTGAAAGATGGACGGCTTTTTATCTCTCAGCTGAGGATAAATCATCGCAGCAGCTTCTCTTTGTCTTGTTCCCTCGTTAACTCTGAACAACAGACTCCGACCTGGCTGAATAAAGGTTAAATAAGGAATAATGAAATCCCCGCCTCCTCCTTTCCTCTCGTTGCTCTTTTCCTCTCAGCTTCCTTTCTCTTTACTCTGCCTAATTGCCCGGTGATTAACATTAATTGCTGTGATTGGACACTTTCATGTCAATTAAGTGGCTATTCATCTCCTATTAACTAATTAGCCAATCAGAGGTTGTTACTGTCGGGCTGCGGTGACACGGAGCACCAATCAAGTCAACGAGACGTCCAAACAACTGGATACGAGCTCGCCGTCGTCTCTGCTAACGAGACGAGGAGCCGACGGCAACGCAGACGCAAACTGAAGAAAGAATCCGAGTCAAACGGAAGAAAGAATCCGAGTCAAACTGAAGACAGAATCCGAGTCAAACTGAAGAAAGAATCCGAGTCAAACGGAAGACAGAATCCGAGTCAAACTGAAGAAAGAATCCGAGTCAAACTGAAGAAAGAATCCGAGTCAAACGGAAGACAGAATCCGAGTCAAACTGAAGAAAGAATCCGAGTCAAACTGAAGACAGAATCCGAGTCAAACTGAAGAAAGAATCCGAGTCAAACTGAAGACAGAATCCGAGTCAAACTGAAGAAAGAATCCGAGTCAAACTGAAGACAGAATCCGAGTCAAACTGAAGACAGAATCCGAGTCAAACTGAAGAAAGAATCCGAGTCAAACTGAAGACAGAATCCGAGTCAAACTGAAGAAAGAATCCGAGTCAAACTGAAGACAGAATCCGAGTCAAACTGAAGACAGAATCCGAGTCAAACTGAAGAAAGAATCCGAGTCAAACTGAAGAAAGAATCCGAGTCAAACTGAAGACAGAATCCGAGTCAAACTGAAGAAAGAATCCGAGTCAAACTGAAGAAAGAATCCGAGTCAAACTGAAGAAAGAATCCGAGTCAAACTGAAGAAAGAATCCGAGTCAAACTGAAGACAGAATCCGAGTCAAACTGAAGACAGAATCCGAGTCAAACTGAAGACAGAATCCGAGTCAAACTGAAGAAAGAATCCGAGTCAAACTGAAGAAAGAATCCGAGTCAAACTGAAGAAAGAATCCGAGTCAAACTGAAGACAGAATCCGAGTCAAACTGAAGAAAGAATCCGAGTCAAACTGAAGAAAGAATCCGAGTCAAACTGAAGAAAGAATCCGAGTCAAACGGAAGACAGAATCCGAGTCAAACTGAAGAAAGAATCCGAGTCAAACTGAAGAAAGAATCCGAGTCAAACTGAAGACAGAATCCGAGTCAAACTGAAGAAAGAATCCGAGTCAAACGGAAGAAAGAATCCGAGTCAAACTGAAGAAAGAATCCAAGTCAAACTGTTCAGATGCGCCTTTAAATAAAACCTTAGACTCTCTGTGGTCAGCAGGTGGCGCTGTGATAAACAGGTCTGGTCCCTAACTAGAGACTAAACTTAGAGGAAGAAGACCCAAACAGAATCAGAGAAACGTGCAGAGATGTCTGCAGGAACCACCTGCATGCAGTTTCTGAAGGTTCCCTCAGAGTAACTAAAGGTGTTCCACAGGGCTCCATCCTGGGACCCATGTTTCCACTTGTGTGTTGACATAATAACGGCTAATAGAGACTAATACGTCTCTATTAGCCGTTAGCTTGTTTGTCTTTATGGCACCAAAAGTGATGTCGGTAACTTTACTGCGAAACAGTCTGAATTTATTCAATTCCAGTTTAATCCGTTTATATTTATGAATTCCACTTTAATTTTGTATTCTGTATCCCTGTGTTGTAATGTTTTATTTGATGCTCTTATAATTCTGTTTACATAACAGCTGTGTTTATTGATAAACATGAAACCTGTTCTGAATGAAACTTGTTTATTTAATCTGCAGAGCCCTTTTCTTCAGAAACTAAATTAGACTTGTTGCTCTCAATATTTCACTAGATTCAGCTTTTACAGCCCTAAATAAAATCAAAACACACTTTAAAGAGAAAGTAATGAAGTTAAAGTCTGATTCGGTTTAATCTAATTCAGTGTAATATCATCTGATAAATGACCCATTTGTAAGCAGTTGTCTGGCACAGAACACTGAGTTTCCTCACATCGCTGTACTTTGTTCAGCAGCAAACTCAACCACCAGCATGTTTCCTGCTCTGAATCAGCTGTAAAATCACCTGAATTAGCTGTAAAATCACCAGTAAAAATTACCTGAATCAGCTGTAAAATCCCTTAAATCAGCTGTAAAATCACCAGTAAAAATCACCCGAATCAGCTGTAAAATCCCCTGAATCAGCTGTAAAATCACCCGAATCAGCTGTAAAATAACCTGAATTAGCTATAAAATCACCCGAATTAGCTATAAAAATCACCTGAATTAGCTGTAAAAATCACCTGAATTAGCTGTAAAATCACCTGAATCAGCTGTAAAATCCCCTGAATTAGCTGTAAAAATCACCTGAATAAGCTGTAAAATCCCCTGAATCAGCTGTTAAAATCACCCGAATCAGCTGTAAAATCACCTGAATCAACTGTTAAAAATAACCTGATTCAGCTGTAAAATCACCTCAATTAGCTGTAAAATCACCTGAATCAGCTGTTAAAAATCTCCTGAATCATGTGTTAAAATCTCCTGAATCAGCTGTAGAATCACCTGAATCATGTGTTAAAATCTCCTGAATCAGCTGTTAAAATCACCTGAATCAGCTGTTAAAAATAACCTGAATCAGCTGTAAAAATCACCTGAATTAGCTGTTAAAAATCACCTGAATCAGCTGTAAAATCACCTGAATCAGCTGTTAAAAATCTCCTGAATCAGCTGTAAAATCACCTGAATCAGCTGTTAAAAATCACTTGAATCAGCTGTAAAATCACCTGAATCAGATGTAAAATCACCTGAATCAGATGTAAAATCACCTGAATCAGCTGTTAAAAATCTCCTGAATCAGCTGTAAAATCACCTGAATCAACTGTTAAAATCACCTGAATCAGCTGTAAAATCACCTGAATCAACTGTTAAAAATAACCTGATTCAGCTGTAAAATCACCTGAATCAGCTGTTAAAATCACCCGAATCAACTGTTAAAAATCTCCTGAATCAGCTGTTAAAAATCACCTGAATCAGCTGTAAAATCACCTGAATCAGCTGTTAAAATCACCCGAATCAGCTGTAAAAATCACCTGAATCAGCTGTTAAAATCACCTGAATCAGCTGTTAAAATCACCTGAATCAGCTGTAAAATCACCTGAATCAACTGTTAAAAATAACCTGAATCATCTGTAAAATCACCTGAATCAACTGTTAAAAATAACCTGATTCAGCTGTAAAATCACCTCAATTAGCTGTAAAATCACCTGAATCAGCTGTTAAAATCACCTAAATCAGCTGTTAAAAATCTCCTGAATCATGTGTTAAAATCTCCTGAATCAGCTGTAAAATCACCTGAATCAGCTGTTAAAAATCTCCTGAATCAGCTGTAAAATCACCCGAATCAGCTGTAAAATCACCTGAATCAGCTGTTAAAATCACCTAAATCAGCTGTTAAAAATCTCCTGAATCATGTGTTAAAATCTCCTGAATCAGCTGTAAAATCACCTGAATCAGCTGTTAAAAATCTCCTGAATCAGCTGTAAAATCACCCGAATCAGCTGTAAAATCACCTGAATCAGCTGTTAAAATCACCTGAATCAACTGTTAAAAATCTCCTGAATCAGCTGTTAAAAATCACCTGAATCAGCTGTTAAAATCACCTGAATCAGCTGTTAAAGATCACCTGAATCAGCTGTTAAAAATCACCTGAATCAACTGTTAAAATCACCTGAATCAGCTGTTAAAGATCACCTGAATCAGCTGTTAAAAATCACCTGAATCAACTGTTAAAAATCACCTGAATCAGCTGTAAAATCACCTGAATCAGCTGTTAAAAATCTCCTGAATCAGCTGTTAAACTGTCTATACAGCAACCAGCTGTATAGACAAGGAAACTGTTTAAAATGACACATCAACACTTTTGTTTCCTGGTTAAATAAATGAATAAACGAGAAATTTCTGCTCAGCTGTGACCACGAGAGCTCAGAGCAAAGCAGCTGAAGGATATCAGAGCATCAGAGCTGATGTTTGCTTTAAGTGAATCATCTTCCATCATCCAGAACGTCAGTGAGAGACTTTAGATTTGGACTCTGACAGGAACCTTTTTCAAATAGGAAACAGTCTAATTCAACTCGTCTCTGAAGCTCGCCTCAGCAGCAGAATCCTAAATCCCATCAGTCACAGAGTCCTTGAACGCATCAGCAAGGACAGAATCAAACATGTGTGTGTGTGTGTGTGTGTGTTTCCACCCTTGGATGTTGACCTGAAGCTTTACTGTTGTTTACTCAACCATGTAATGACAGAGGCAGCAGCTCTGACCTCCATCTCTGCTCCTTCCTGCAGAAAATGACTGAAAGCAGCTCAATTTAGAGACAGCGAAACACTGTCAGCCAGTGTTCAAACGGCTGAAAAACCTCCCTGTAAATAAAGTACTGAGCCGGCAGTGATCACCACCAAACCAGCAAAGTCTCGACAGATGAATGAAAAGATGCAAACAAACGTCCTGTTCGAATGCAAACCCTGAACGGGACCATGATCAACAAGACAAGCATCAAGCTGAATTAAACCAAACATAAAATACAGTGATTAAGACCTTTTACTCATTAAGTTTCTGTTTACGGCTTTCACACATCGAGTGGAGGGAGAGTGACTTCATCACCAGCTGTTTTCAGGCAGCTTTTAGCTGTAAAATCAACCGAATCAGCTGTAAAATCTCCTGAATCAGGTGTAAAATCTCCTGAAAAGCTGTAAAATCATCTAAATTAGCTGTTAAATCACCTGAATAAACTGTAAACTCACCTGAATAGTTGTAAAATAACCTGAATCAGCTGTAAAAATCACCTGAATCACACATCAAGTGGAGGGAGAGTGACTTCATCACCAGCTGTTTTCAGGCAGCTTTTATCTGTAAAATCACCTGAATCAGCTGTAAAATCACCTGAATAGCTGTAAAATCACCTGAATCAGCTGTTGAAAATCAGCTGAAAAATCTCCTGAATCAGCTGTAAAATCACCTGAATCAACTGTAAAATCACCTGAATCAAATGTAAAATCACCAGAATCAGCTGTAAAATCACCTGAATCAACTGTAAAATCACCTGAATCAAATGTAAAATCACCTGAATCAGCTGAAAAATCTCCTGAATCAGCTGTAAAATCACCTGAATCAACTGTAAAATCACCAGAATCAGCTGAAAAATCTCCTGAATCAGCTGTAAAATCACCTGAATCAACTGTAAAATCACCTGAATCAACTGTAAAATCACCAGAATCAACTGTAAAATCACCTGAATCAACTGTAAAATCACCAGAATCAGCTGAAAAATCTCCTGAATCAGCTGTAAAAATCACCTGAATCACACATCAAGTGGAGGGAGTGACTTCATCACCAGCTGTTTTCAGGCAGCTTTTAGCTGTAAAAATCACCTGAATTAGCTGTAAAAGCTCCTGAATCAGCTGTAAAATCACCTGAATCAGCTGTAAAATATTCTGAATCAGCTGTAAAAAAAAATCACCTGTTAAAGTGTTTCCTTTCCTCAGGAAAGACGGTTTTTGTCTCATAAGCTAAGAAACTGTGACCAATGTTTTACCTCCATGTTGCTGACTCGTCCCTCCTGGAAGGAGCAGTCCTGCAGGTTGTTGGTGCAGATGTGACGATATTTACACCAATGGCATGGAAACACGCTGCTGACACAGGAAGTGCACCTGAAAGAAAGGGAGGGAGACGCTCTGATTGGTCAGAAATCTGTGACCTAATACAGCCAATGTTTCAGGAATGAGGAGGAGTCGGACTCACGAGCTGAGCACTGAGCAGTTGTAGTAGACGAGGTTGGTGGCGATGAACTGATGTCCGGTCTCTGTGGAGCGAAGGCTGAGCTGCACCACCCGCTTTTCTCCTGAACAAACACCATCACCATCACTCACATTCCGACCCAATTTCATTTATAATGCACTTTACAACAAGTGCTGTACAGAAAAATAAAAACAAAAAAATTAAAAGAATAAAATACAAGAATAAATTAAAAGACATACAACAGCTATATAATTTAAAACAATAATAATACTAAAATAAATTAAAAAAAATAATTATACATTCAACATCTCACATCGTGTCAAAAGCCAAGGAGAAGAGATGGATTTAAGAATTTTAATTCAATAATAATAATAATGTTTAAGCTGTTTATTTAATATATTTAATATTTTATTAATACATATTTAATGTTTAATATAATAATAATAATTTAATTTAAGATTTAAAAACAGACAGAGAAGAAGCCTGTCTGACGTGGAGAGGCAGATCCGATATGATATGAACGATATTCATCAAAATCATAATCTAACACAGAAGCTGAAGTAAACAACAACACAGCAACAACAACAACAACATGAGACCGACATGTGGAGAGCACGGACGGCCAGGACGCTTACGGCCCCGTAACTCAGGATTTTTAGTTTCCACAATTTTTATCGATTTTTCCCAATGAATTATCGAACAGACACGCAGACAGCAATAACAATAATGAAATAAAATGAGTCATAAATAAGTACATTCAAAAAGGATACATAAAATAAATAAATGTGCAATAACAATAATAACAATAGCAGTATTAATAACGATAATAAGGGTAAAATAGAATAAAGTAAGATTAATTAAAAGATAAAATAACTGAAAAAATAAATAAGTAAATAAATAAATGTGTAATAACAACAATAGTAGTAATAATAATGATTATAAGGGTAAAATAGAATAAAGTAAGATTAATTAAAAGATAAAATAACTGAAAAAATAAATAAGTAAATAAATAAAATAAAGTAAATAATAATAAGAATAGTTTGAAGAGGGAAAGGGGGATTTTCACTCAGGATCTTTAAGGTCTAACGAAGTCTCACCGTAGGGCAGCATGTGTGCCGGCAGCTCTCTGAGGGACGGCGACATGCACATCACCTGACCCTGAGTCAGCACCTCTCCAGATGTTTCCGTCAGGTTCTCAAACACGCAGGAAACGCCGCCCGACAGCACCGGCACGTTCTGCACCTGGATGGTTAACTGGACACGAACGACTGGGGTCAGCAGATGTTTAACCCGCCCCACCAAAGCCGCAAAATAAAGCAACTTAATTGAATTTTAAATCCAAAATCTATTTTGTATGATGAAACCACCTGTTATTTATCTATTCAACTCAATTCAGTACATTTTTTATCATGTATTTTTTGTTACACAATACAAAAAGACAATCCCCAGTTTTCAGGATTACACTTTTTTTTTTTTTTTTGGTCAGCTGGACCAACAGTTTTCTTGTTTTCTCAGTTTTCTTTTACATAATAAAGGTTTATTATTACTATTATATAACTGTGAAGTAATTACTTCTGAATTAATTATATTGAAAGGGAAAAAACAGTGAACTTTTTTCTGCTGTTTGAATGTTTTTATAATTCACGGGTCAAAAATGACCCATAAGACAATCTTTGTGCCCTAGTGGTGTACAGCCCACATGGAAACATAAACAAAAATAAAGTGTGACTTTTTCTAATGATCGGGTCCCTTTAGGAAAAGTCATAACATTTCAAGTTGGAAAAACATAGTTTAAGGTATTTTTTCTACAGATAAACATGGTGGTGGCTCACTTTGGACCTGCAAGACAACAGGAGGGTTAAAAGTTTGACGAGCGTGCACGTGCACCTGTGTTGCCGGGGAGGTGACGGACATGTTGCTGGGGACGACCGCGATGCTGACGCACTGGTCCAGATGTGTGTTGAAGTGCTGAGGCTTCTCCCACTGATCACACGCTTCCTGTCTGGAACATCTGGAGCCAGAAAAAAAAACAGCAAAAAGTTCAACGACAGCTGAATTTTTATATTTTCACACCAACTTTATTTATACAGCAGAAAGTCACAGAAAAAGCTGATTTAACAGTAAGAACCCGTCAACAGAGAAGGTTTTTATCGTTTATTTCAAAAGGCTCGAACAGTTATTTTCTGTTTTATGTCAAAGTTTTTGTATAAATTTAAATTATTACAAAAACGAAACAGAGAATGTCTTAATTTCCCTGTTTAATGAAAAAACATGATAATCTAAGCTTTATAACTTTAATTTCAGTTGAATTCTTTAATATTTAATTAATAAAAAGGAACAAAATGGAGGAAAAGGAGGAGGAAGTTTAAAGCATTTCTTCCCTGGATCATCAGGGAAATGTGAGATCTCTGGAGGATAAAATGGACGAGCTTGGAGCCCTGATGAGGACACAGCAGGAACATCAGGCCACACCTTCCTCTCTGCTACACTTTATTCTGTTTTCTGTAACAGCAGCTGATCTTTGATCATAATTAATCCTGCAGGGATAATTTACCTTCAGGGATTAATAAAGTTTTATTTAAATGTATCTAATTGAATTGAGTTTTACAGATTTTAGTTTTTCATGCCGTTTTATATCCTTTTTTATACATTGTTTTCACTGTGTTTTCTTTTCTATTTTGCATTTTTATTCCTACAATTATTCATACTAATTATTATATTAATTAATCATTCTTAATTTTACATTTTGGACTTTGACGTTTAATGAAAAAAATGCAACAATCTAAGCTTTATAACTTTAATTTCGGTATTTATTCATGAAAATGACAATAATTCCATTTGAATATCGACTGAATTCATATATTAACACATTTTTATGTTTGTAAAAATACAAAAATATAAAAATATTTGCTCTAATTGCAACACAGACACATCAGAGGTTTCCTGCTTTTGACGGTTAATGTTCCATCACATTTTATGTGAACTTCTTCATGAATTGAACGTCTCCGTCTCGTCTTCAGTTGTACTTAATTAGCTGGTTGCCGTTTTGTATTTTAATCCCTTAAAATGAATTCATTTGAGTGTTTTTCCTGAACAGAACGTTATCAGAGTCGGTTTGTTTCTCTGTGACCCGACATATTGTTTCCTGCTCTGAGCCCGATTCACGGCAGAATTAATTAAAACCGCGGCGCAGTTCTGGATGCGGTGCAGGCGGTGCAGGTGGAGTCGGAGGCGAAGCTTTTGTTTTGGAGTCTGCAGAGAGCAGCAGCGCCGACATATGCGCCTCCACGCCGCACAGCAGCCTGCAGTAATGATCTGTTTACTTCTAATTAACAGCAGATGGACAGAAAGAGCGAGAGGAAGAGGAGGAAGACGGAGCGAATCAGTCGTTTCTTCCTGAAGCTAAAGGCAGCCGGCCCTTTAAATCAAACCGTTCAATCAAATTAGATCAAACAGCCAAGATGGAGAGCCTGAGAGACGAAACTCGGGGCTCACAGAGTCGGGGCAAGGCGAGGCAATTTTATTTCTGGAACACAGTTCGTACACAAGGTAATTCAAAGTGCTTTACAGCTACATCAAATCACAAGAAGGCAATAAAATCATTAAAAAATAAAATAAATTAAAAAATAAAAGAAATAAAGAAATAAATAAATTAAATAAATACAATAAATAAAAATAATAATAAAAAAAAAAAAACATCAAAAATAATAATTTATTTATTAATTTAAAAGTGAAAAGTGCAGATAAAATACTTTCAGGTGTCATATGCACAGCTAAATAGAACTGTTTTCAGCCTGGATTTAAACATTGTCAGAGTTGAGGCCTGTCTCACATCTTCTGGAAGGCTGTTCCAGATTTAGGAGCATAAAACTTTAGATTATTATTAGATTATTACTTTATTTTAGATCTTATAAAACTGAAACACAGCCTAAGCTTGTTTAGTCCGGACGACAGCGCCAGGTACGCTCTGTCCAATGAGAGCGTCTCTCAGGTAAAACCTCAGAGTCCAGCTGAGGAACTCGTGTCCTGGTGAAGAACTGATCTGAAGCTTCAGAAAGAAGACAAACTGCCGTTTGTTTTAGTTTCTGTCGGTTCGCTGAAACCTTGGAAGCCACCGGCAGCGTTTTATTGGACGGGACGAGCGACTGATGGGAGTCCAAAGAGGAGCTTCCTCCACCTGCCAGGATGCCGAACATCAAACGTCCTGACGGGTGTGTGTGGGAACCATTTATAGCAGCGTTAATGACGCCTCATGGGAGCGCACACATAAAGCTTTAATTATTGCACAAACACACACACTGTTTCCTCATCTCTTCTTCTTTTATTCTGCGGCTAATTTTACACCCTAAATGTATTCATACAGCTGAAAGGCTAAGAAAAGATGAAAATATGCACAGAGACGGCAAAAAGACGCAAGGTCAAGGAATAAGGCGCATTTTTGAGACTTTATTTCAAGGTGACAATTTTCTGAGGTCTGAGAAGGATGTAAAGACCTCAGAAGGATGTAAAGACCTCAGAAGGATATATAATCTTGATGCAGCCTAATCCCATTCCTCCCTTTGGCCCAACCACTCAGGTTTAAATTAGGGCTGGGCGAGTTAACTCGTTAATTATTTAACCCCAATAAATATTTTATCGCGCATTAACGCAAGTTTTATTTATTTATTAATTTAAAAATATATATTATCAATATTATTATTTGTTTTGGTTTTTTATTTATAAACTTTTTTTTTGGTTAAAAAAAGTTTACAAAAAGGCTTTTATTTTGTAAAAGTCTGTTGCTCACAGGCTTTTATTTTGTAAAATTCCGTCGCTCACAGGCTTTTATTTTGTAAAATTCTGTCGCTCACAGGCTTTTATTTTGTAAAATTCTGTCGCTCACAGGCTTTTATTTTGTAAAATTCTGTTGCTCACAGGCTTTTATTTTGTAAAAGTCTGTTGCTCACAGGCTTTTATTTTGTAAAAGTCTGTTGCTCACAGGCTTTTATTTTGTAAAAGTCTGTTGCTCACAGGCTTTTATTTTGTAAAATTCTGTTGCTCACAGGCTTTTATTTAGTAAAAGTCTGTTGCTCACAGGCTTTTATTTTGTAAAAGTCTGTTGCTCACAGGCTTTTATTTTGTAAAATTCTGTTGCTCACAGGCTTTTATTTTGTAAAATTCTGTTGCTCACAGGCTTTTATTTTGTAAAATTCCGTCGCTCACAGGCTTTTATTTTGTAAAATTCTGTCGCTCACAGGCTTTTATTTTGTAAAATTCTGTCGCTCACAGGCTTTTATTTTGTAAAATTCTGTTGCTCACAGGCTTTTATTTTGTAAAAGTCTGTTGCTCACAGGCTTTTATTTTGTAAAATTCTGTTGCTCACAGGCTTTTATTTTGTAAAAGTCTGTTGCTCACAGGCTTTTATTTTGTAAAATTCTGTTGCTCACAGGCTTTTATTTAGTAAAAGTCTGTTGCTCACAGGCTTTTATTTTGTAAAAGTCTGTTGCTCACAGGCTTTTATTTTGTAAAAGTCTGTCGCTCACAGGCTTTTATTCTGTAAAAGTCTGTTGCTCACAGGCTTTTATTTTGTAAAAGTCTGTTGCTCACAGGCTTTTATTCTGTAAAAGTCTGCTGCTGTCTGCTGTGGAACAGGAAAAGAAAGTAATCGGCGGATCCACCAAACATGGAGAAGGGTACGGAACTTTTACTCGGCCATTTTCATTTTAAAGTTCTTTCAGAAAATGTAAAAACTACAGAAAGATGCTGATGTTAAAAGTGTGTTTGCACAACAAATGTTATGGCACTTTCATTCATATGGCAGCACATTTAAAATAAAGCTAAATGCTAAAAGCTATACGCTACTTTTGGATTCATTTTTGGATTCTGCGTACAAATGCGATTAATCGTGATTAATCAGGGAAATCATGTGATTAATTAGATAAAACATGTTAATCGTTGCCCAGCCCTAATTTAAATGACTTTTAAAGATGGAGTAGTTTGAACGTACCGAGTCATGCAGGTTTGAGCAGCTGAATGTGAAGCAGAGTTTCTTACTTGTTGAAGAGGACGCACCACCCACAGTGAGGGTCTCCTGAACCCAAGCAGCCGGAGCAGCTGCTGTACTGTTCGCAGCTCTCCACCGGCAGCTTGTTCACCTGAAAAACACAAAAAAACACCAACAGGAATATTACGACCAAGCAACAAGTCAGCTGGATCAAATGTATGTTTTCTGTTGAACTTTCAAAGCTTTATTCTGCAAAAATGTTCAGTTTGAGCAAAGTTATGTTCAAATAAAGGAGAGATTATAGAATAGAATAGTAAAATACTATATTCATCCCCCAATGGGGGAAATTCAAATTAGTCAAGTAGCTCAACATTTTTTTAAATATTTACAAAGATTGTATTAACAACAATAAAACAACAATAGTAATACCAATTCTAGTAAAAAATACTACAACTAACTAATAATAATCATAATAAATGACTAAATGACGAAATAAACAAATAAATAAAAATCAATCAATTTGAGAAGGACTCAGCAGT
Source organism: Odontesthes bonariensis (assembly GCF_027942865.1). Classification (NCBI taxonomy): domain Eukaryota; kingdom Metazoa; phylum Chordata; class Actinopteri; order Atheriniformes; family Atherinopsidae; genus Odontesthes; species Odontesthes bonariensis. The sequence goes on from NC_134515.1 coordinate 1,488,849, forward strand.
CAAGATTATGGTTGGCATGCTGTCTTCATTTGGACGGGAGGAACATTTATTTCTGTTTTTTAGGATAATTTCAAGGAAAACTTGCTTTAAGAGAGCTGTACATTTTCTAAAATATATTTAAAAAATTTGAGAAATTTTATGTCCCATTGAAAACGGAAACTGAATTTTGTAAAAAAATAATCATATTTTCTAAAGGAAATGCAGCTAAATTTATTAATCAAAATAACGTATTTATTATTTATTAGTTTGTTATTTTAAAAAAATTAAACAAAACATGCAAACAAATAAAAACCGAAAATGTCCCCACTGAGGAGTTCTGAGACTCACTGGGGTCCTCACACAGTGGGTAAGTGTGTACACACACACACACACACACACACACACACACACACACACACACACACACACACTGTCTAATCCAGACAAACGTGTTTCCATCGGGCCTCAGGCTGTTACTGTCAGAGGAAACACACCAAACCTCCCTGAGATAACACACACACACGCACGCACGTGCACGTGTGCACACATTTCAGCGGCGTCCTCCTGCAAGGCTGTTGCCAAGCAACCAAAAATATCCAGCTTTTCCCATTTTCCCATCAGTGATCATGAATTTGTGATAAATGAGCGTTTTGTTAAAGTCTGATCGGCTGAGTTTCAGATACACGCGGACTGGTTTTAGAACTGATCCTCCAATGGTTTTAGACTGGTTTTAGACTGGTTTTAGGCCTGATCCTCCACTGGTTCTAAACTGGCTTTAGACTGGTTTTTGGACTGGTTTTAGGCCTGATCCTCCACTGGTTTTAGACTGGCTTTAGACTGGTTTTAGGCCTGATCCTCCACTGGTTTTAGACTGGTTTTAGACTGGTTTTTGGACTGGTTTTAGGCCTGATCCTCCACTGGTTTTAGACTGGTTTTAGACTGGTTTTTGGACTGGTTTTAGGCCTGATCCTCCAGTGGTTCTAAACTGGTTCTAAACTGGCTTTAGACTGGTTTTAGACTGGTTTTTGGACTGGTTTCAGGCTTGCTTTTGGGCTGGTTTTAATCTGGTTTCAGGCTTGCTCTTGGACTGGTTTTATTCTGGCTTTGGACTATTTTAAAGCTAGTTTTTGAACTGGTTTTAACCCGTTTTTAACTTGTTTATCGACTTATATTGCTTTTTCACAGCTCTTGTTTTGGCTTTGGTGCCAGGCTGAAGGGGTTTTAACATCTTTGTTATTAAGTATCTTGCCTGCAAACAAAGATAAATAGCTGGAACCTGAACAGAATGACCTTTAAACTACGACTGATGGACGATTATGTTTCTTATTCAATAAATAAATCATTTTGTCCCAACACGGTCGAACAGGAACAGAAATGAATGAACCGGTCAGTAAGTGTCCTCACAGGGAAAGAATCACAAACATGTCAAACCCGTTACCCAGAAGCCCTTGCAGCAGGGAGACAGTAAACAGAGAGGAAACTGTGTGTCCTATTCATACGTTCACACATGAATACATTCATTGTTTCACGCAGACGGCTCCATCTCCACTCTGACCTCATTATCAGCTTTCTCCTAAAGAAACGCCGTTTTTCTGTCCGACTTCATCTACAAACCAGCTGACTCGGCACTTCTCCTTCTCTCAATCCGTCGCTTGTGCAGAACTTCCATGAGAAATCTGCTGATTTAACGTCCATTTCACCAGAGTTCGCATCTTAAATACCAGCAGAGACTGAGACTGCGTTTTTATGCTGCTCAGGTTTTTCATCTCATCACTTCTGGGTCCTGAAATTTATTTATTTATTTTTACCTTTACTGTTAAATGTACAAATCTGTTTTTTTATTTAGTTTACTGATGTTTATTATTATTACTATTATTATTATTATTACTACTATTATTATTATTTACCCTACTCTTCATACTGTAGATTTGTATATAGCTGATGTTTATTCTCTATTTTTATTGTATTTGCTTGTTTTTCCTTTAATTGTTTAGATATCTTTTATACTGTACGCTGCTGCAACACAATCATTTCCCAGATTGGGATGAATAAAGTATTTATCCATCTATCTGAAAGATTCTCCACGTCTCTGTCGAGTTCATTTCTTCACATCTGACATCGTTTCACACTTTTAATCAGACGTGTGACTGAAAATAAATACATAAAAGATCCCAGAGAGTTTCCTTTCTCAGGAAAAACTTCTAACTTAATGTTTTCAGATCGTTCTTCTCAACAGATGAAACTTTCACTGAGGACTGAATTAACTTTAATATGTTTCACCAACATCTTCACAGCTTTCATAAAATATTTTTTATTATATTATATATCATATTTTGAGTTATTTGGAAGTTTATTGAACACTTTATTGCTGGTAAAACCCTGATTTATCTGAGAATCTGCCAAACTTCTACTGTTGTCTGCTGATTATTTTGTAAAATATTATGATTACAATAAATTGAATTCCAATTGGCTTGAATTGGACTTTATTATTTAAGTGCCTTGAGATGACATTTGTTGTATTTGGAGCTATATAAATAAAAATGAATTGAATTGATTTAACTCTGTTTTGGAGTGGAGATGTTAACTCAGTTCAGGCCTCACAAACAAACAAACTCGTCCTGTAAACACCGGCTGAATTTCAGAAATATTTAGGTGTTTACCTGTCGGTCACTCAGCACGTAGATGAACTGGTGGTCCGGGCTGAACACCATGTCTCTCAGGATCGGCTTCCCCTCCACCACCATGACGGTCTCGTACAGCAAAGCATTCTGGGCCGGCGGCGGGATCCCGTCCACACGAATCTGAAACACACAGAGAAGAACATGTTAGAGCCACAACCCTGATGGGAACAGCTGGAGAAACAGAGGTCAGAGGTCAGAGGTCAGAGCCTCCGTCATAAACTGAATTAAACATTAAAGCCAGTCGAGCTGTGTCAGAAGTAAATTCAGCTGAAATCTGCTGATTTTCACCGAGTTGGAAAATCTAAACTGAAAAAGCATCGACTGAACTTTTCTGGTTTTGGGTGAAAAATTAAATGAGATTAAATCCGAACTCTGAACTCATTTAAGTCGATAATAAAGTGGCCTGTCAGCGTCATGTGACCACCAATAATCTCTCCAATAACAGTCATGTGACCACCAATAATCTGTCCAATAACAGTCATGTGACCACCAATAATCTGTCCAATAACAGTCATGTGACCACCAATAATCTGTTCAATAACAGTCATGTGACCACCAATAATCTGTCCAATAACAGTCATGTGACCACCAATAATCTGTCCAATAACAGTCACGTGACCACCAATAATCTGTCCAATAACAGTCATGTGACCACCAATAATCTCTCCAATAACAGTCATGTGACCACCAATAATCTGTCCAATAACAGTCATGTGACCACCAATAATCTGTTCAATAACAGTCATGTGACCACCAATAATCTGTCCAATAACAGTCATGTGACCACCAATAATCTGTCCAATAACAGTCATGTGACCACCAATAATCTCTCCAATAACAGTCATGTGACCACCAATAATCTGTCCAATAAGTCATGTGACCACCAATAATCTCTCCAATAACAGTCATGTGACCACCAATAATCTGTCCAATAACAGTCATGTGACCACCAATAATCTGTCCAATAACAGTCATGTGACCACCAATAATCTGTCCAATAACAGTCATGTGACCACCAATAATCTGTCCAATAACAGTCATGTGACCACCAATAATCTCTCCAATAACAGTCATGTGACCACCAATAATCTGTCCAATAACAGTCATGTGACCACCAATAATCTGTCCAAAAACAGTCATGTGACCACCAATAATCTGTTCAATAACAGTCATGTGACCACCAATAATCTGTCCAATAACAGTCATGTGACCACCAATAATCTGTCCAATAACAGTCATGTGACCACCAATAATCTGTCCAATAACAGTCATGTGACCACCAATAATCTGTCCAATAACAGTCATGTGACCACCAATAATCTCTCCAATAACAGTCATGTGACCACCAATAATCTGTCCAATAAGTCATGTGACCACCAATAATCTCTCCAATAACAGTCATGTGACCACCAATAATCTGTCCAATAACAGTCATGTGACCACCAATAATCTCTCCAATAACAGTCATGTGACCACCAATAATCTGTCCAATAAGTCATGTGACCACCAATAATCTGTCCAATAACAGTCATGTGACCAGTCATGTGACCACCAATAATCTGTTCAATAACAGTCATGTGACCACCAATAATCTGTCCAATAACAGTCATGTGACCACCAATAATCTGTCCAAAAACAGTCATGTGACCACCAATAATCTGTCCAATAACAGTCATGTGACCACCAATAATCTGTCCAATAACAGTCATGTGACCACCAATAATCTGTCCAATAACAGTCATGTGACCACCAATAATCTGTCCAATAAGTCATGTGACCACCAATAATCTGTCCAATAACAGTCATGTGACCAGTCATGTGACCACCAATAATCTGTTCAATAACAGTCATGTGACCACCAATAATCTGTCCAATAACAGTCATGTGACCACCAATAATCTGTCCAAAAACAGTCATGTGACCACCAATAATCTGTCCAATAACAGTCATGTGACCACCAATAATCTGTCCAATAACAGTCATGTGACCACCAATAATCTGTCCAATAACAGTCATGTGACCACCAATAATCTGTCCAATAACAGTCATGTGACCACCAATAATCTGTCCAATAACAGTCATGTGACCACCAATAATCTGTAAAATAACAGTCATGTGACCACCAATAATCTGTTCAATAACAGTCATGTGACCACCAATAATCTGTCCAATAACAGTCATGTGACCACCAATAATCTGTTCAATAACAGTCATGTGACCACCAATAATCTGTCCAATAACAGTCATGTGACCACCAATAATCTGTAAAATAACAGTCATGTGACCACCAATAATCTGTTCAATAACAGTCATGTGACCACCAATAATCTGTCCAATAACAGTCATGTGACCACCAATAATCTGTTCAATAACAGTCATGTGACCACCAATAATCTGTCCAATAACAGTCATGTGACCACCAATAATCTGTCCAATAACAGTCATGTGACCACCAATAATCTGTCCAATAACAGTCATGTGACCACCAATAATCTGTCCAATAACAGTCATGTGACCACCAATAATCTGTCCAATAACAGTCATGTGACCACCAATAATCTGTAAAATAACAGTCATGTGACCACCAATAATCTGTTCAATAACAGTCATGTGACCACCAATAATCTGTTCAATAACAGTCATGTGACCACCAATAATCTGTCCAATAACAGTCACGTGACCACCAATAATCTGTCCAATAACAGTCATGTGACCACCAATAATCTCTCCAATAACAGTCATGTGACCACCAATAATCTGTCCAATAACAGTCATGTGACCACCAATAATCTGTTCAATAACAGTCATGTGACCACCAATAATCTGTCCAATAACAGTCATGTGACCACCAATAATCTGTCCAATAACAGTCATGTGACCACCAATAATCTCTCCAATAACAGTCATGTGACCACCAATAATCTGTCCAATAAGTCATGTGACCACCAATAATCTCTCCAATAACAGTCATGTGACCACCAATAATCTGTCCAATAACAGTCATGTGACCACCAATAATCTGTCCAATAACAGTCATGTGACCACCAATAATCTGTCCAATAACAGTCATGTGACCACCAATAATCTGTCCAATAACAGTCATGTGACCACCAATAATCTCTCCAATAACAGTCATGTGACCACCAATAATCTGTCCAATAACAGTCATGTGACCACCAATAATCTGTCCAAAAACAGTCATGTGACCACCAATAATCTGTTCAATAACAGTCATGTGACCACCAATAATCTGTCCAATAACAGTCATGTGACCACCAATAATCTGTCCAATAACAGTCATGTGACCACCAATAATCTGTCCAATAACAGTCATGTGACCACCAATAATCTGTCCAATAACAGTCATGTGACCACCAATAATCTCTCCAATAACAGTCATGTGACCACCAATAATCTGTCCAATAAGTCATGTGACCACCAATAATCTCTCCAATAACAGTCATGTGACCACCAATAATCTGTCCAATAACAGTCATGTGACCACCAATAATCTCTCCAATAACAGTCATGTGACCACCAATAATCTGTCCAATAAGTCATGTGACCACCAATAATCTGTCCAATAACAGTCATGTGACCAGTCATGTGACCACCAATAATCTGTTCAATAACAGTCATGTGACCACCAATAATCTGTCCAATAACAGTCATGTGACCACCAATAATCTGTCCAATAACAGTCATGTGACCACCAATAATCTGTCCAATAACAGTCATGTGACCACCAATAATCTGTCCAATAACAGTCATGTGACCACCAATAATCTGTCCAATAACAGTCATGTGACCACCAATAATCTGTAAAATAACAGTCATGTGACCACCAATAATCTGTTCAATAACAGTCATGTGACCACCAATAATCTGTCCAATAACAGTCATGTGACCACCAATAATCTGTCCAATAACAGTCATGTGACCACCAATAATCTGTCCAATAACAGTCATGTGACCACCAATAATCTGTCCAATAACAGTCATGTGACCACCAATAATCTGTCCAATAAGTCATGTGACCACCAATAATCTGTCCAATAACAGTCATGTGAGACCTTCATCAGAGTCTTCCTCTGTGACCAACAAAGAGCTTGAAAGGAGGTCTCACTTTGAAGCGTTTCTGATTGGCATTAAAACACGAGAGGGCGAGTAATGGGATTACATTTCACCGGAGAGGAAGAGCGATGAGGAGGAGTGATGTTAAATACAGCAGAGGAAGAGAAGAACGCCTGGAAATGTGGAGCGACTAAAATAAGATTCACCAAATCTCTCCAACACCCCCCCCCATCCCCCAATCTGACCCAGAAAAACACCACCGAGGAAGAGGAGGAAGAAGGGGGGGGGGGGATGAAAGAAAGGAAGAGGGGGGGAAATATGGAAAAATAAGGAGGAAAAGGGGAGAATCTGAGGAAATGTGGATTAAAAGAAGGAAGAGAAGGAAGAAAAGAGATGATAGGAAAGAAGAACGATGCAAGAAAGGAGCAAAGAGAGAAAAAGGAAGGAAATATTAAAAAGAGTATAAAGAAATGGGGTTTAAAAGGAGATAAATGGTGGAGAAAAAGAAAAGGAAGCAAAAAAGGAGAGAAAGTGGAACTGAAATGGGTTCAAAGGAAGGAAGGAAGGAAGGAAGGAAGGAAGGAAGGAAAGAGCAAAGGATCCACCAGAGAAGGAAACACCAGAGAAGGAAACGATAAGAAGAGGAAAGCAGAGCGAGGGATGAAGGACGAGTGCGTGCAGCTCTCTGTGTGTTAATTAGCTGCCTGCTCGTTAAGCAGCTCGACTTAATTAGAGCTGACGAGCTGCACACACACACACACACGTGCACACACACGCCCACGTGCACACGCACACACAATCCTGTTTAACGGAGACACAGCAGAGTGAAGGAGGAGACGTTTAAGTAGGACACTGCAGCAGACAGAGAGAGAGAAGAAGAACGAACTGCTCCGGTCCTCCAACAGAAGAAGAAGGAGGAGAAGGAGAAGAAGAACCAAACTGCTGCAGTCCTCCAACAGAAGAAGAAGGAGGAGGAGAAGAAGAAGAACCAAACTGCTCCAGTCCTCCAACAGAAGAAGAAGGAGGAGGAGGAGAAGGGACTGAAGGAGGAGAAGAAGAACCAAACTGCTCCAGTCCTCCAACAGAAGAAGGAGAAGGAGAAGAAGAACCAAACTGCTCCAGTCCTCCAACAGAAGAAGAAGAAGAAGGAGGAGAAGGGACTGAAGGAGGAGAAGAAGAACCAAACTGCTCCAGTCCTCCAACAGAAGAAGGAGAAGGAGAAGGAGAAGAAGAACCAAACTGCTCCAGTCCTCCAACAGAAGAAGAAGAAGGAGAAGGAGAAGGGACTGAAGGAGGAGAAGAAGAACCAAACTGCTCCAGTCCTCCAACAGAAGGAGGAGGAGGAGAAGGAGAAGAAGAACCAAACTGCTCCAGTCCTCCAACAGAAGAAGGAGGAGAAGGAGAAGAAGAACCAAACTGCTCCAGTCCTCCAACAGAAGAAGGAGGAGAAGGAGAAGAAGAACCAAACTGCTCCAGTCCTCCAACAGAAGAAGGAGGAGGAGAAGGAGAAGAAGAACCAAACTGCTGCAGTCCTCCAACAGAAGGAGGAGGAGGAGAAGGAGAAGAAGAACCAAACTGCTCCAGTCCTCCAACAGAAGAAGGAGGAGAAGGAGAAGAAGAACCAAACTGCTCCAGTCCTCCAACAGAAGAAGGAGGAGGAGAAGGAGAAGAAGAACCAAACTGCTGCAGTCCTCCAACAGAAGAAGGAGGAGAAGGAGAAGAATAACCAAACTGCTCCAGTCCTCCAACAGAAGAAGAAGAAGGAGGAGAAGGGACTGAAGGAGGAGAAGAAGAACCAAACTGCTCCAGTCCTCCAACAGAAGAAGAAGGAGGAGAAGGAGAAGAAGAACCAAACTGCTCTATTCCTCCAACCACAGAAGAAGAAGGAATAAAAAGCAGAAAAATAAAGCCCTGGTGACGCAGCGTCAGAGGATGTGACCTCTGACCTCTAACCTGTGACTTTCGGCTCAGATTCGAACCGTCAACACCTGCTATGTTCAGAAGGCAGCCCGAGGACACACACACACACACACACACACACACACACACGCTGACCTTTGACCTCTCACCCAGAGACACACACTCTATAGTCTATTCCTGTGTTCATGTTTTACCTACCATGTGGGGACTCGGGTATTAACCTCCCTTACGGGGACATCTTTGTCACCACAAGGCAAACCTTTGATTTTCTTTATTTCTCTTACTATGAGGTTAGATTTATGGCCGTCTTAAGTGACTGGGAGTTAATGCAACATCCTCTGGGGCGGATGAAAGCAACCGTGTGCTGACAGACACACTCTCCCTGTCTCATTAACAACGGGATAATGTGACCAAAACAACCCTGCAAATTAGATTCTGGCTTTTATGTCCCGCAGCAGCTGTTTGCACCTGATTACAAACACCAGTCAGAACTTCCCCTGGAAAACTTTCTGCTGGATTATGAGACATTTTGTGGCTGTTTGCAGATACTGAAGCAAACGTTAATCAGTGTTTCTGCAGCACAGAAGACTCAAAGTCAAAAACTTTCACTGTTGAAAAGCCAATTTTACGTCCACGAGAGGTTCATTAAAGACCGTTTATGATGGCAGAGTTTCTGTTTGTGTTGAGCACGTTTGTTCATTTTCAGTGTTTATTCTGCTCAGCTGGTCCGATGCTGGTGGAAACATGATACCCCCCCCCACACACACACACACACACAGGCCTTCAGCCAGCTGCCTGAATTCCACTGTAATGCAACACCATGGTGTGTATATATATGTGTGTGTGTGTGTTCACAGTAACTATTAACTGTGAGGTCCAGAGTAAAGCTGCCAGCTCATCTGAGATAAACTCACTCCATTACAGATACTACTGACCCTGTGTGTGTTTAAGGCTGATAAAGTGATGTTCTGACCCTGTTACATCCACTAAATGTTCCACATTTATATCGATTTATTCGACATTTCCTGATTTATTCTTCATGTTCATCTCGTTTTAGAGCCAACTGTCTCACCATGAAAAGAAGATGCATATTTCCAAGAGATATCTATGTATAAATTAAAGATTACTCTAATTAAATCCTGTCTTTATTAAAACATCCAGGCATTCAAACTATTGTTTTTACTCAAATTAAATGAACATAACAATGTTTTTGTGGAGAAGTCGTTTAATCCTTTACCTTTAAGCTCACTGTGAGATCAAACTGATTAAAAAAAAATAATCAGCATGCAGAAGGTTTGACTTCTGGCGTCCCTGGTGTGACCAAAGGTGTTCCCCAGGGATCGACCCTGGGCCCACTTTCATTCTTTTTCATAGTCTTGTTTTAAACGTTTGCAATGCAGTTGTTTCTGTTTCATGCAGTTGATGCAGCGACGTTCTGCTCAACTTTGACTCCTTATCAGACTCAGTGAGCTGAAACCTTCATTTAATGCAGTTTAAAGGGAGAGGCTGAAAAAAAAGAAGAAGAAGAAGAAGAAGAAGAAGAAGAAGAAGAAGAAGAAGAAGAAGAAGAAGAAGAAGCAATGTTTTTCAATGGTGGTCAAAAGCGGCTTGTCCAAACTAGATCATAGTGAGTTTGTTTACATGCACAGATCCTTGAAATGTCTCTGAAATCTTCTGCATTAGATGCTTGGCCTCATCTAAAAGGAGACTCCATCGCTGGTTTTTATCTAAATTTGCTGCGAACCTTCACTTCAACATCAAAGCTGAAGGAGTTCAAAGCAACTTTACGTAATTTAGAGGTAAAACATGTAAATGTGTTGATATTAATCATTACTATAACCTTCCTGTGTTTAGTTAAATCCACCTAAAAAGTTGTATTGTGGTTCCTGCATTTTTAATCTGAGCAGAGCCCAAATACGGGTAAATGTTGGACTTTGGAGGTCGTATTTATCAGCACAAAGATATCAGATCCTAAAGATGTGCATTTTACAATGTCCAACATTCACAAATAAGACCTTTAAAATCATATTTCACAGTTTTCAAATTTCAAATTTCATTGCAAAGCTGCTTTTTTTTTTACTGAAGGTATTTCAAATGAAAGAGCTCAAAATAAACCTGCAAACATAATGTTTTCTTTCTTAAAGTGATTCTAAAGATCAGTTTTCAGTAAAAATATCTGCGGTTGATCATTTTCATCGTTTTTTCTGGGATCAGCAGGTTTGGACCCAGATTTTCTCTACATTAAAGTTTCTGTCTTCATTATTTCTGACCTGGGCCTCTTCAAATCTGGCTAAAAACCTACTTATTTAGGATTGCTTTTATTTTATTTTATTTTATTTTGCTGTATTTTATTGCTTTCACTGTTCTTTTATTGTTTTTATCTGTTTTTACTTCTTCTTCTCTTTATTTATTACCTGCTGTAAAGCACTTTGGTTACACCATAAGGATCGTCTGTAAATGGCTGTAGAAATAAAATACATTTACATTGTAAAAAAAAAATAAATCACTTATTTTCAGAAATCTGATAATTAAATTGTCTTTTTTTGACTGTTTTCTTTTATCAAAGATAAAAACTAATGGTTCTGAACTTCCAAACCGTCTCATTTAGGTCCCAGAAGTCTTTCTTTAATACATAATTCATCCCCCAACAGGCTGGAAAAGAACACCCTGAGCCCAACGATCCTTTCAGCATGGCGTGACAGAGTTTCTCAGCCTCTCGACTCTAATTTTTAGCGTTTGGCTTTGCTTTGGTCGGGCCTTTCTGAAGGAAGTCTCATTCTGTCGGCCACATTAGCGTCTGTTAGCGCACTCGTTGGGCTCTCATTCGATCTGTCTGCCTGGCTGTGTCATTCCCAAACACATTAGAGGCTGAAACTCAACACCTGCACACACAGCGTCAGCACGCTGCACTCGGGTTTCATTCAGCTGCTGCTGCCTCTCTCCGTGTTCAACTTAATGTGGACAAATTTGAAAATGATGTTTTCCTTCGGTTCTCCTTTGAAACCGAAGCCGCTCAACAACAGAGCGGCGAAACCACCGAGTGAGAGCTCGAATTATCAGGTCAAACCAAGCGGCTGAGGCTGGAACGCGGCTCTAAGGAGTCAGAACTCCTGATAGGAGTTTAATAAGTGCGCTTATTTATGAGGAGGACTGAGGTCGTCCTCCAGCCTCGTGCTGAACTCAGACGATGAAGATCTGATGTTAATGTGGGACCTTCAGCCTGTTTTATTCAGTGTTTTTGCATCTCTTTGACCTTTAATCTGTGTTTAATACTCATGACTGTTGATGTAAACTTTAAATTAATGCAAAACTTCCACTAAACATACGTCTTGGTTGAACTTTCTGAACCTTTTCTGCTGCATTTAAGAGGAACTTCCGTCTGAAACCTGCAGATTTTCTCACTGAACTTTTGAATTTGTCGTCTTTGGAATAAATAAATTCAGAATATGGTCACATGATCCAGCTGCTGGTCACATGATCCAGCTTGGTTTTACCGTGCGGTCGTCACACAAAGAGGAGACGAGTGAAGGACCATCGAGTCCGCTCAGCTCCTTCAGACATGAAGCTTTGTTCAGTCAGCCGTCAGACCCGGGGGAGGAAGGGCAGGAGAGGGTGAAAGAGGCGGGGGGAGGGGGCAGTTAAGCTTATTAGTTCACCCCCCTCCCCCACACACTCTGCAGACACAACAGTGAGACCACCAACTGATAGTTTTCAGCCTTCAGGCGTGCACGTGCACACACACACACACACACACAAGTGCACGTACACACACTCAACTATTGTTTATTTTTGTAGGATTTCAGAAATAATTCTACTTTAATAAAAAATATCTTTAAATCACAGTTAAATCTACAGAGTTCCAAAGGAAGAATTGAACTGAAGAAGGAAACTAACCAGCTGCTAACCAGCTGCTAACCAGCTGCTAACCAGCTGCTAGCCAGCTCCTAACCATCTGCTAACCGGCTGCTAACCAGCAGCTAACCAGCTGCTAACCGGCTGCTAACCGACTGCAAACCAACCAGCTCCTAACCGGCTGCAAACCAGCTGCTAACCAGCTGCTAACCGGCTACTAACCGGGTGCTAACCGGCTGCTAACCAGCTGCTAACCAACCGGATCCTAACCAGCTGCTAACCGGCTGCTAACCGGCTGCAAACCAGCTGCTAACCGGCTACTAACCGGCTACTAACCGGGTGCTAACCGGCTGCTAACCAGCTGCTAACCAACCGGATCCTAACCAGCTGCTAACCGGCTGCTAACCGGCTGCTAACCGGCTGCTAACCAACCAGCTCCTAACCAGCTGCTAACCAACCGGATCCTAACCAGCTGCTAACCGGCTGCTAACCGGCTGCTAACCGACTGCAAACAAACCAGCTCCTAACCAGCTGCTAACTGGCTGCTATCCGGCTGCTATCCGGCTGCTATCCGGCTGCTAACCGGCTGCTATCCGGCTGCTATCCGGCTGCTATCCGGCTGCTAACCGGCTGCTATCCGGCTGCTAACCGGCTGCTATCCGGCTGCTATCCGGCTGCTAACCGGCTGCTAACCGGCTGCTAACTGGCTGCTATCCGGCTGCTAACCGGCTGCTAACCGGCTGCTAACCGGCTGCTAACCGGCTGCTATCCGGCTGCTATCCGGCTGCTAACCGGCTGCTATCCGGCTGCTAACCGGCTGCTATCCGGCTGCTAACCGGCTGCTATCCGGCTGCTTTTTAAGTTGTACTTTTATTGATTTAATTAATATCATGAAACATTTCATTGAAGATCTGTTGATTTAACTCATTGTTATGATTTTTCTCCAGTTCAAAACTCCCATCAGAAAAGACGACATTTACACGTCCCGAACCTCAAACCCTTTTTCTATCGATGCAAACAGAAACACGTCATTCAGAACTTCCTTTAAAAATCAGCTGATTTAACTCTGCATACCTCAAACCGTCATTCGATTAGAAGCTGATCGACTAATTGATCGATCGGTTCGACTCAGGATCGACAGAAACACTCATCTGTGGCCCAGAAAAAGTCTGCTTTTTGCCGTTGCCATGGAAACAGTTACAGACGCTGTAATAGATCATACATTTCCATTTACTCAGCTGTACTGAGCGGTAGAACGAGGCAGAGATGAACAGGGGGAGAGAGGATTGAGTGTGAAGTCTGTTCTGTCTCTTCGGGGAGCTGACAGATTTGCTCGTTCTTCCATCATCTCCGTGGCAACCGAATAATAATTAATCCACCTCTGAGTGTCTGCGATGTTTTCGTGTTGCCTGCGGTGATGCAACGATATCTATCCTTCAACATGTCAGTCAGCAGAGAGATGATGCAAACACAACAAAACAGGGAAACAAATCGCAGTCAGAACTCCCTTAAGAAAACGTCCGATTTTACCGGACGAGTCTGTGTTTAAACTTTGGTTTGAGAGTCTGACGGAGAGCAGAGCTTAAAGGAACGTAAACTGGGGGAGACTTAAACATACTCACCAGTGTTTTATATTTATGTCTAACAGGACTGTATTTACTACCTTCACTGAGCTCTTAGCGACCACACGTGTGCATGTTTCCTCCGCCGTTAGCTGTCGCTAACGTGAAAAATAAACTGAATCTGAACCGAACCGCCGGCCTCACAACTCTCCACCAGCTTCAACTTCTACCAACAGAACAATCGAGACATGTTTCCTTCTGCCATCGATCAACAGATTATTAAAACCAATTTCAATTCCAAACGAGTTTTTTCATCCTTGAGTGGACATGTAGCACTTTTAGCCCTTTAAGTAGCATATTTAGCCCTTTAAGTAGCATATTTAGTCCTTTAGGTAGCATATTTAGCCCTTTAAGTAGTATATTTAACCCTTTAAGTAGCATATTTAGCCCTTTAAGTAGCATATTTAGCCCTTTAAGTAGCATATTTAGTCCTTTAGGTAGCATATTTAGCCCTTTAAGTAGCATATTTAGCCCTTTAAGTAGCATATTTAGCCCTTTAAGTAGCATATTTAGCCCTTTAAGTAGCATATTTAGTCCTTTAGGTAGCATATTTAGCCCTTTAAGTAGCATATTTAACCCTTTAAGTAGCATATTTAGTCCTTTAAGTAGCATATTTAGCCCTTTAAGTAGCATATTTAGCCCTTTAAGTAGCATATTTAGTCCTTTAGGTAGCATATTTAGCCCTTTAAGTAGCATATTTAACCCTTTAAGTAGCATATTTAGCCCTTTAAGTAGCATATTTAGCCCTTTAAGTAGCATATTTAGTCCTTTAAGTAGCATATTTAGTCCTTTAGGTAGCATATTTAGCCCTTTAAGTAGCATATTTAGTCCTTTAGGTAGCATATTTAGCCCTTTAAGTAGCATATTTAGTCCTTTAAGTAACATATTTAGCCCTTTAAGTAGCATATTTAGCCCTTTAAGTAGCATATTTAGTCCTTTAAGTAGCATATTTAGCCCTTTAAGTAGCATATTTAACCCTTTAAGTAGCATATTTAGCCCTTTAAGTAGCATATTTAGTCCTTTAGGTAGCATATTTAGCCCTTTAAGTAGCATATTTAACCCTTTAGGTAGCATATTTAGCCCTTTAAGTAGCATATTTAACCCTTTAAGTAGCATATTTAGCCCTTTAAGTAGCATATTTAGCCCTTTAAGTAGCATATTTAGTCCTTTAAGTAGCATATTTAGCCCTTTAAGTAGCATATTTAACCCTTTAAGTAGCATATTTAGCCCTTTAAGTAGCATATTTAGTCCTTTAGGTAGCATATTTAGCCCTTTAAGTAGCATATTTAGTCCTTTAGGTAGCATATTTAGCCCTTTAAGTAGCATATTTAACCCTTTAAGTAGCATATTTAGCCCTTTAAGTAGCATATTTAGCCCTTTAAGTAGCATATTTAGCCCTTTAAGTAGCAGGTGGTTTTAAAAAAAACTTCCATTTTAACAATCGGCTTAAAAACAGAGTCAGAAATAAAGAAAGAATGCTGAGTGGGACCCAAAGATTACGAAGCAAGTCAATTCATTCACCTAATCTGTATGTGGTGACATCACTGGTGACATCACTGATGACATCACATTGGATTCATGAACACAACTATGAACAAAGCTGTTCCAACTTCTGATCTTTTTCATGTTTTTCTGTCATTTTATCCACATAAAAACAACAGAAAATCAGTGAAATGTCTTTAAACAGATCCTGAATCTGGCTTCAGAGAAGCGACGCGACCCAGTTTCAGGTGCTGCTGGATTAGAGCTCAGCTCTGCTGCCTCAAACTCTCTCTCCAGATTTTACTCCCCCACTTTTCTCCTCTTCTCCTTCCTCTCCTCCTTCCTCTCCTCTGCTGATGGATGCTCTGGATCCTTCAGTAAGAACTGATCATATAAATTCTTCTGATTTCCACCTTCTGACTTTTGTGTCGTTACGTCTTTGGAAGGTTGAAACTGCTTTCACCTCTTCAGGGACCTCGGGGGGGGAATTTATCTCCTTAAAGACGGCTCTGACTTTTTAAAATAAATTTTAAAAAAACAACTCCTGCATTTACAGCCAAGTTGAATTGTCTTCTCAGCGTAGTAGTTCCAGTCTAAAATATCACTTAAAGGCAAAACACACAACTGATAGCAGCAAGTCATTCAAGGAAACAGACAGTGGAGCGAGGCTTCTACATAAAAACTACAGAAAGATGCTGATGTTAAAAGTGTGTTTGCACAACAAATGTTATGGCACTTTCATTCATATGGCAGCACATTTAAAATAAAGCTAAATGCTAAAAGCTATACGCTACTTTTGGATTCATTTTTGGATTCTGCGTACAAATGCGATTAATCGTGATTAATCAGGGAAATCATGTGATTACTTAGATTAAACACTTTAATTGCTGCCCAGGCCTGGTCAAATTCATACAGTCGAAAGTAAATAATAACCTAATTTTTGCCTTTTTTGCTGGTTTTAGTTGGTTTGGGTTCAAATTATTTCTGCCCTGTTCGCTGGTTAACTATTGAGCAAATGTTCTTAAAAGTCTCAGCACCGAATGTACGATAGCTGTTAGCTTAGCATAACGTGGAGGACACACAGTGCCCCCTGCAGGCAGGAACTATGAACTGCAACACCTGAGTGTGGCTCCAGAAAAGAGAAAAGAACTGAGTAGTAATTTATTTTTCACCTTCCACTATGTGAGGATCAGCTTCAGTCGTGTTCATGTTGAAAACAGATGACATTAGTCTGAGTTTAATTCACTTCCTGCTAATTAAATGAGCTAAATAATAAAAATAAACGGGAGCTGAACAGAAACCCCGTAAACTCACAGTTAAACGATTCTTACAAAATGGCTGCCGAGGCTACATACAAGGTAACTAAGTCCAAAAAATAAACCATTCAGGTCCCTGAAATATGAAAATTCAACTTGTGTTTCAAGAATATAATTTTAAAAAACCTTAAACATCAACTGATGAACATTTATAATGATCTTCATCAGCTGGAATCTGTCATTTCTGCCAAAAGCTTCCGGTAATCCAGAGAAAAAGTAAATATGTGAGCCGTATATAAAAAAAGTCTAAACATTTGGGCCTTACAGATTCAGACTGGGTGTGGCAGCACACACACACACTTTTATTCTGTGTGACGTCAGGCTGAAACGTGTCCTTTGGGAGAATCTTTATGGATTTCGCTCTAAAACTCGGTCAATAACCGGAGGAAGAGAGGCAGGAGTAAAAGACGGAGAGACGGGGAGATGAGGTCATTCCCCGAGGTGAAACGTGAGGCTGAAAACATGCGTTCATCAGGCTGGGAGGTCACCCAGCTTCCCTCTAACCGGAGCCCACCGGCCCCGGAGAAACATCCGGATCAGGATCCATACGCAGAAGGCTGAAAACTGAAATAATCTGCAGGTTTTAAACCACCGGGTTTAAGTTCTGCTGGAGCCCAAAGGTTCTGGTTCCTCCCAAAGTTCTGATCAGACCAAAACTAACTGGGTTTGTACGACTCGAAGAGAATAAATCAAACTTATTTCTAATAATTCAGTTCCATCCAAATGTGTTTATAAAGAACCGAATCATAGAAAATATCAGAGTGCACGAGGCGACTGTGGGGAGGAAAAACAGGAGGAAACCTCCACCAGAACCAGAACCAGAACCAGGAAGAAACCTCCATGAGAACCAGAACCAGGAGGAAACCTCCACCAGAACCAGAACCAGAACCAGAACCAGAACCAGGAAGAAACCTCCACCAGAACCAGAACCAGAACCAGGAGGAAACCTCCACCAGAACCAGAACCAGAACCAGGAAGAAACCTCCATCAGAACCAGAACCAGAACCAGGAGGAAACCTCCACCAGAACCAGAACCAGAACCAGGAAGAAACCTCCATGAGAACCAGAACCAGAACCAGGAAGAAACCTCCATGAGAACCAGGAGGAAACCTCCATCAGAACCAGGAGGAAACCTCCATCAGAACCAGAACCAGGAAGAAACCTCCATGAAAACCAGAACCAGAACCAGGAAGAAACCTCCATCAGAACCAGAACCAGAACCAGGAGGAAACCTCCATCAGAACCAGAACCAGGAAGAAACCTCCATGAAAACCAGAACCAGAACCAGGAGGAAACCTCCATCAGAACCAGAACCAGGAAGAAACCTCCATGAAAACCAGAACCAGAACCAGGAAGAAACCTCCATCAGAACCAGAACCAGAACCAGGAGGAAACCTCCACCAGAACCAGAACCAGGAGGAAACCTCCATGAGAACCAGAACCAGGAGGAAACCTCCACCAGAACCAGAACCAGGAGGAAACCTCCATGAGAACCAGAACCAGGAGGAAACCTCCACCAGAACCAGAACCAGGAGGAAACCTCCATCAGAACCAGAACCAGGAGGAAACCTCCATCAGAACCAGAACCAGAACCAGAACCAGGGGCCGTCTGCCTGGACCAGCTGAGAGGATAGGAGGGTTCTAGTTACCTCAGCAGGGTATGGAGCAGTAAAAGGGACAAAATTAAGAAGCTGCAGCTACTGATCTGACCAATGAGAAGCTGAGCTGGTAACTGATAGTCTGGGGTAAGAAGGCAACAACACATTTAATCTACCTGCTGCCTGTTAACGCACTGAAATAGCAAAGCTGGAAATATCTGCAGCTCCAGAGCTGGATCCTGCAGGAGGCTCCATAACAGCCTTCACAGCCTAAAACGTCCCCACAAGGTCCACGAATAATTACATTTTCGCATCCGTAAGTACAGCAGTGGTCTCACACAAAGTTTCCAGGTGATTCCAGGAGATTCCAGGTGCCTCTAAGCACCTTAATGTTAGACTGTGGTGGCTGCACCAAAAACAAAAAGGAAGGAAGTTTAAAATAATTACCGGGAACTCAAACACATAAACACTCTGAGGTCAAACAGTTGGATAAACACGGCGAGTCATGAACATTACACCATCAGCCTCCACCTGCTGACAGGTGTCACGCCATCCATCAGGTTTTCAACACGTTGGGGATCTAAACGACTACTTTCTCTCCTGAAAATGTTTCAAATGTTGCTAAAGTTTACAGAGTTTAGAGCTTAAGAGAAATCAGCTTCAGGCCGGCTGATTTCGGCTCGGGCAGGAGCCAAATGCATTGTGGGTAAACGCTCTGCATACTGTCTGATAGATGAGTATGCAGTATGCAGTATGGAAGTATGCAGTATGTAGTATGAAGTATGTAGTATGTAGTATGGAAGTATGTAGTATGCAGTATGTAGTATGTAGTATGAAGTATGTAGTATGTAGTATGGAAGTATGTAGTATGGAAGTATGTAGTATGCAGTATGTAGTATGAAGTATGCAGTATGTAGTATGGAAGTATGTAGTATGCAGTATGTAGTATGAAGTATGCAGTATGTAGTATGAAGTATGTAGTATGTAGTATGGAAGTATGTAGTATGCAGTATGTAGTATGTAGTATGCAGTATGTAGTATGTAGTATGTAGTATGGAAGTATGTAGTATGCAGTATGTAGTATGAAGTATGCAGTATGTAGTATGAAGTATGCAGTATGTAGTATGAAGTATGTAGTATGTAGTATGGAAGTATGTAGTATGCAGTATGTAGTATGTAGTATGCAGTATGTAGTATGAAGTATGTAGTATGTAGTATGGAAGTATGTAGTATGCAGTATGGAAGTACGTAGTATGCAGTATGTAGTATGGAAGTATGTAGTATGCAGTATGTAGTATGAAGTATGTAGTCTGTAGTATGGAAGTATGTAGTATGTAGTCTGTAGTATGTAGTATGTAGTATGAAGTATGCAGTATGGAAGTATGCAGTATGCAGTATGTAGTATGTAGTCTGTAGTATGGAAGTATGTAGTATGTAGTATGAAGTATGTAGTATGTAGTATGTAGTATGCAGTATGTAGTCTGTAGTATGCAGTATGTAGTCTGTAGTATGTAGTATGTAGTATGCAGTATGTGCAGAGATGGGGACTCAAGTCACTGTGACTTGGACTCGAGTCGACTTGAGTCGCTGTTTTGATGAATTCTGACTTGACTTGACAAAAAATAAAAGACTCGAGACTCGACTCGGACTTGGAAGTTAAAGACTCGGGACTTGACTTGACTCGAGACACGATGACTTGAATGACTTGAGTCTTCTTTGTTCTTTGTTCGTCATCTGAAGATCCATTCTGACCAGTAAGTGCTCGTCAAATTAGCTAATATTATCCTGTTAGCCTAGCCGGTAGTTAGCTAACGTTAGCGTGATATGATACGGGGTGGACAGGTTGGACACATTGGCCAATGATGTTTACTGACAGTTACTTATATCTTTGTGTTTTCACTTTATTAAGATCAGATTCTGGAGGTAAAATTGCAATAATAAGGGGACTTGACTTGACCAAGAAAAAAGTACTTGGGACTTACACATGTGTGACTTGGTCCCATCTCTGGTATATAGTATGTAGTATGCAGTATGTAGCATGTAGTATGTAGCATGTAGTATGTAGCATGCAGTATGCAGTATGTAGCATGCAGTACGTAGCATGCAGTATGTAGTATACAGTATGTAGCATGTAGTATGTAGCATGTGGTATGCAGTATATAGCATGTAGTATGTAGCATGTGGTATGCAGTATATAGCATGTAGTATGTAGCATGCAGCATGTAGCATGTAGTATGTAGTGAGTAGTATGTAGTATATGTAGCATGCAGCATGTAGTATGTAGCATGTAGCATGATGTAGTATGTAGCATGTAGCATGTAGTATGTAGTGAGTAGTATGTAGCATGTAGCATGTAGTATGCAGTATGTACCATGTAGTATATGTAGCATGCAGCATGTAGTATGTAGCATGTAGTATGTAGCATGTAGCATGATGTAGTATGTAGCATGTAGCAAGTAGTATGTAGTATGTAGCATGTAGCATGTAGTTTGTAGTATGCAGTATGTAGCATGTAGTTTGTAGTATGTAGTATGTAGCATGTAGTATGTAGCATGTAGCATGATGTAGTATGTAGCATGTAGCAAGTAGTATGTAGTATGTAGCATGTAGCATGTAGCATGTAGTTTGTAGTATTTAGTATGTAGCATGTAGTTTGTAGTATGTAGCATGTAGTTTGTAGTATGTAGCATGTAGTTTGTAGTATGTAGCATGTAGTTTGTAGTATGTAGCATGTAGTTTGTAGTATGCGGTTTGGAACACAGCCAAAGTCAGTGGCATTAAGAAAGTCAGTTGAACTTGTTCCCACAGCTGTTTATGAGTTGATCACCAAGAGAAACTCTGGAAACTGCGGCTGCTTCGGACCTTTTTATGAAACATGAAAGATTAAAGCCTGAAGTGACAAAGTCAGAAGTCAAATAACTCATCAGTGAGAATAAACAGCGGCAGCTCAAGACTCCATCACAGGAGCTGACCCCACATCTGCCTTCAGCCGACACATCTGGAAACACTCCCCGCACACACATTTCATCCTGTAAGTTGATGTTTTAACACCTCATTGATTCCTGCCTGCCAAACCCACCCGGCCCTCCTCTGTTTCAGCCCATAACGGCTGAATTACACTGCCATGGAAACCAAATCACATCCTGGAATAAGTCCACCAACACACACAGAATGCATAAACAGCCAAACAACTGCCTGTAAGCAGAAAAACGCAGCCCGAGGCGCAGGCTGGATTTATGGGCGTCTGGCCGGCCCCTGACAGCCGCGGCTCGTCCAGGCGGAGGCATAAATCTGCAGCCGGGCCTCAGACTTGGCCCCATCTCGCTGATCCATTTAGAGCCTATTAGAGGGCGGGTGGGCCGGCGTTGGGCCGGCGGTGGACTGGCGGTGGGCAGGCGGCGGTCGCCATGGCGCTCCGGCGGCGGAGCTCACGGTGATCCGGCTGATTCTGCACACCTGCTTCACCTTCAGAAAAACCACCAAAGTCACCATGTTTCACGGTTCTGCGTCTGATTTATCCCTCCTGTTGTCCTGCGGGTCAAAAGTGACCAACGACCAAGTTTAGCTGTAGAAAAAATACCTCAAACTATCTTTTCCACTATCTTTTGAAGTTGTATGAGTTTTCCTAAAGGGACCCCATCATTAGAAAAAGTTTATTTTTGTTCATGTCTCCATGTGGGCTGTACACCACTAGGGTACAAAGATTGTCTTATGGGTCATTTTTGACCCGTGAATTATAAAAACATTTAAACAGCAGAAAAAAGTTCACTGTTTTTTTCCCTTTTAATATAATTAATTCAGAAGTAATTACGTCACATTTATATAATAGCAATAATAAACCTTTATTATGTAAAAGAAAACTGAGAAAACAAGAAAACTGTTGGTCCAACTGACCAAAAAAAAAAAAAAAAAGTGTAATCCTGAAAGCTGGTGATTGTCTTTTTGTATTGTGTAACAAAAAAACATGATAAAAAATGTATTTAATTGAGTTGAATAGATAAATAACAGGTGGTTTCATCATACAAAATAGATTTTGGATTTAAAATTCAATTAAGTTGCTTTATTTTGGGGCTTTGGTAGGGCGGGGCATTTCTGACCCGTAGGACAAAGGGAGTAAACACAATGTTAAGACCACACAAAGGGTTAAAGCTCCGATTCAGACCAAAATACCTGCAAACTTCCACATTTTTTCATTTCTCTGCACAAAGTGGAGCTGAGGTTTCAGAGATGAAGGCTTTCTGACTGAACTAAAGCTAAACGTCCTCCCGTGTGTCAAAGAATGCGTGTGTTTGTTTTGCTTGCTGGTGTTTATTTGCGGGAGGAAAGAGGCAGGAGTGGACATCCTCCCACAGAGGAGGCACAAACGTGGGCGATCAAACAGTTCAACAATAAAAGAGGAATAAAATTCACTCCGAAATCAGCAAAATATGTTGGACTTTAACAGATTATCCACTCTGCCCCCTACAGGCAGGAGGGCTGAGCAATTTTATCCATACTGCGATATATATCGATATTTCGTTTCCCGATAAAGTATGGATTTTTTTATTAAAATTTTTTTTTTAAAGGAAACTTTATTGAAAAGTCAGACGTTACAATTAGTGCAAACACAGAACATTAAGGTAATACAATACAATGCCAGGGGGTCACATGTATTGTACAGCTGATTTCCCTTAAAGCTATGGTAGGTAATCCTAGAGAGCTAGCAAGAGAGCTAGCAAGATTCGAAAGTGTCCCCTCCTCTAAGCTCCACCCCCCCCTCCCCATTCCGTCAGTGCTTCATCCAAAGCCGGTAGAACCGCATGCGCACACGGAGCAGGGAGCCGGCAGAGGGGGGTGTAGGCAGAAAGCAGAGGCATCTGATTGGTTTTTTGTAGGCGACCAATCCGAGATCAGCGGGACGCTGATCTCGGATTGGTCAGCTTTTTCTCAGTCCTGCAGCTGCCACAGAGGTCTGATTATTTTCGTCCCTTTTTCTAAATACATCTTGTATAGATTTCTCTCAGGATAGATGGACCATTTCACCCAGTATTACAAAATGTGTTTCTGAACAGGATTACCAACCATGCCTTTAAGCTCTAAACTCTGTAAACTTTAGCAACATTTGAAACATTTTCAGGAGAGAAAGTAGTCGTTTAGATCCCCAACGTGTTGAAAACCTGACAAAATACCGGCTGTTTACAACTTTGTTCCCAAGAATTCGGCGCTACTAAAGCTAGCCGCAGTGAGCTAACGCACTTCCTGTTATTTTCACAAAATAAAATACCCGTTGCCTTTTATCATAGGGAAAGCCATTACCATACAACTGGTGCTTTTGTTTTGAAAACAGGAAGTGAACCTACCCTCGTTGTAGCTAGCTTGTAACTGCCGTTTTGACAGGAAATGACGATCGGCGACGTCACGTTACGTTGCATCTTGGGTAGTTTGAGTATGAGTAGTAACCTCATGATGCATACCCAACATTTCAGAGAATCTAGTATGCATCCGGGAACTTAAAAAAAGTTAAAGTTAGTATGAGTAGTAGGAGAAGGATGCGGTTTGGAACATTTACATAGTGAGATTGTCAGGGTGTCCGGCAGAATAACCGGCCCCCCCCACAGACCCTCAGAGGGATGGTTCCTTAAGGTCCGTCACAGACGGGCGTGGAGTCCTGCCTCTAAACACAGTTGCCTGTTAGTCCGACACCAAATCTTTAAACCCCCGTTGGTCCCAAACCCAACTGGTGGGGGTGGCAGGGGTTAAGGATGACTTCTCCGTTGCCGCAGCAACTGCCAATCGTCTCTAATCTAATTTACAGCCAATCAAAACAAAAACACCAGCTGGCTCTTAACTCGGTATTAACAGGGACCGGAGTGAGTGAGCTTTCCGTACAGTACGTACGTTGGTGTGTGTGTGCTGGCACCAGGTGTGCAGCTCCATCCCGCAATCATACACCAATCAGACAGAGTTTACGTCAAACTGAAGATCCTCTGAATTATGGTTTCTGTGTCCATGTGAGGACCAACACCACTCAAACCATGTGGGGACAAGAAAAAAAACGTTTTATCTATAAAGCCCCAAATCACATCAAACGTCACGTCGAGGTGCTCCATAGATACAGCCCAATTACAATCCATTTCATGTATTCATCCAATTCCAAATGAGTCCAATTCATAGAGTCCATTAAAAAAAAGGTGCTTATCTCAGGAAACCGACAGGAAACAGTATTGTTACACTTTAATTCTCTTCTAGAAAACATTGAACCAATCAACAGGTTTGATGGAGATGTGATTGGCTGAAAGCTCAGAGTGATAGTTAACCCCCCACCTTATAGCGACCCTCCCTCTCACATCTTATATGAAGCGACACGCTCTAAACATCCCATCTTTGTCTTGTATCCAGCAGTTAGCAGGTGAACTGAGTTTCGGCTTTTTAATGCATCTTCTACACCTTAAATACAGAATAATCTGCAGAAACTCTGATATCTATTGATGAATTTGAGAAAATTACAAAGAAAGCCGTGAAGGACACTTATTTTATGTGATTTTATTTTGCATTTCATGGTGTTTTACGGCTCAGATCTATGACCTGTTTCTAAAAAAAATAACTTTTATTTCTCAGTTTGACTTTATGGATGAAATGAGAAAATAAGTGGCCGCATCGATGGTAAACTGGTTGTAACCAGCCTCAGCTGTCGTCTTAATTCAAATCTAAACGGTTTAACAATTCATTTCTGTAACGCTGATTTCTTCTGTAATTATGTTCCAAAGTGTTTAAATTGAAGCGTTTAGATGCAGTTAATGATTTCTTATTTAAAGTTTAAAGCCGTTTATGCGGTAATTCAGCTTCACATTTAAATCAGGGGGAAGCTTTTTCCACCTCGTAGCATCTCAGTTAGCCTCTCGGTTAGCCTCTCGGTTGGCCTCTCGGTTGGCCTCTCGGTTGGCCTCTCGGTTGGCCTCTCGGTTGGTCTCTCGGTTAGCCTCTCGGTTGGCCTCTCGGTTGGCCTCTCGGTTGGCCTCTCGGTTGGCCTCTCGGTTGGTCTCTCGGTTGGCCTCTCGGTTGGCCTCTCGGTTGGTCTCTCGGTTGGCCTCTCGGTTGGCCTCTCGGTTGGTCTCTCGGTTGGCCTCTCGGTTGGCCTCTCGGTTGGCCTCTCAGTTAGCCTCTCGGTTGGTCTCTCGGTTGGCCTCTCGGTTGGCCTCTCGGTTGGCCTCTCGGTTGGCCTCTCAGTTAGCCTCTCGGTTGGCCTCTCGGTTGGCCTCTCGGTTGGCCTCTCGGTTGGCCTCTCAGTTAGCCTCTCGGTTGGCCTCTCGGTTGGCCTCTCGGTTAGCCTCTCGGTTGGCCTCTCGGTTGGCATCTCGGTTGGCCTCTCGGTTGGCCTCTCGGTTGGCATCTCGGTTGGTCTCTCGGTTGGCCTCTCGATTAGTCTCTCGGTTGGCCTCTCGGTTAGCATCTCGGTTAGCCTCTCGGTTGGCCTCTCGGTTGGTCTCTCTTTATTTATAAAGCTCGAATCACAACAAACGTCTCACTTCAAAGCTACAGTCCAATTCAGATCGCACTGAACTTCTCTTTGATCCGATCCCCCTTCCTGAGCGTGCACTGTGGAGAGAAACCTCCACCAGAACCAGGACGGGAACCAGAACCAGAACCAGAACCAGAACCAGAACCATCTGCCTGGACCAGCTGGGGGCTGAGAGGACAGGAAAGACTGGAAACTGGACAAAAGATCCCTCTGGTTTGACACCTAAAGGCATAATTGGATCAACACTTTATCTTCTACGTAATTTAGAACCAAACTAAAAGCATAGAGTAACCGTGGTGATACTTTTCTGTGTCCAAAGTCGTAATAAAACTCGTGGAAGTGGGTGTGCTGAGGGCTGGACCCGAGAGGAAACGCCGTCTGAAAACGTGTCCGTTAATAAAAACGGTTTAAAACATTTTAATGATTGGAGTTCGCTCCACATATTCAGGGCTGTACCGTCTGCTAAAGGTTAGCACGTGTTTTTAAAAGCCTGGCTAATAACAATAACTTTATTTAAACACCACAGCTTTACAAAGAGCTTTGACGGAGCAGGTGGAGGAAACCGTTCAAGTCAAAGATCAAAGCAAACAACGAGGAATAAAAGCTCAGAATATTAATAAAAGTCAAAATAAACAGATAAATCAACATAAAGGACGAGCTCACATGAGGGATTAAAATAAGACGAGATTTAATGGAAGTAACTGATATTTATGGTCCTGTTTGGCTGATTTTCACCCCTCGGTGAAGTTTTACGTGTCTCATGTGTAATTTTTCTGTTGCTTCATCATCAATAAATCTTCTTCTGATCAGGAATCAAACCAAAATAAACGTTTTTATCTCGAGCTGCAGCATGTCGGGTGTCCTGTGGTGTAAAACTGTTCCACCAGTGCTGTGAAGTTTGGTCCTTTTTCTGTTTAAACGTTGCCATGGCGACGTGCTGCATCCTTTTTCTAAGCTTTTCAAACACGAAGAGAATTCGTTTGCTTCATTTGAGACGACTGATTATTCCTGAAAGGCTGAGTTTTGGCAGGTGAAAAGAAAAGAGTGAAAGGATTCCCAGGTGAGACGCACCGGTGCGACGGCCTTAGAGAGCCAAAGCCGATCAATAATGATTATTGGGAGACGGTTTGGTGCTCCGCAGTGAAAGAGAGGAACAGGTGCAGCTGATAATAATCATCTGTACGGATCTGAATCCTCAGATTAGTTTCTCTCTCTGAGCGCTCGCTGCTGGAGGAGCAGAAGAAGAAGAGGGAGGGGGAAGCAGGTGCAGGCGGCTCGCTTACAAACACACATCACTGTTATTAGAATAAAAGCTTTAATTCCCCCTCGTCTCATTAGCCAATAATGGCTCCGTTCCCTCTGAATGCCGCAGCTGATTGGCTGACTCATCTCCGCTAATTCACTTTGTGCTAATGGAAAAAGGAGGAAGTGTTTCTTTTTAAGAAAGAAAAAAAGCTTTCAGTCTGTCAGAGAAACGACTCCGGAGCAACAATAATTTATCATTTTGGAATTAGATCCGAGCTAAAAACTGAGTACCGAGGGCTCAAATGAAGCGGCGTGATTACAGTTCAGGACAAAGAAACTCCTCTGAACGGCTGCAGATATGATTAACTGTCTTCATTTTGGATTCAGCGGAGCTTCAGATGGAGCTCACTGCTCCGCCTCACCTCCATCAGTCCTGTTCAGAAAACATTTAATCAGTCCAGCAGCTCCCAGGATAAACATCACAAAGAGTTTTTAACAGGCCCTGATCACATGACCCGTCACATGACCTGATGGGCCAGATGTGGCCATCAAACATGGGCTGTGTTCGAAACCACATACTGCATACTACATACTCAGATCAGACAGTATGCAGAGCGTTTACCCACAATGCATTTCGCTCCTGCCCGAGCCGAAATCAGCCGGCCTGAAGCTGATTTCTCTTAAGCTCTAAACTCTGTAAACTTTAGCAACATTTGAAACATTTTCAGGAGAGAAAGTAGTCGTTTAGATCCCCAACGTGTTGAAAACCTGACAAAATACCGGCTGTTTACAATTTTGTTCCCACGAATTCAGCGCTGCTAAAGCTAGCCGCAGTGAGCTAACGCACTTCCGGTTATTTTCACAAAATAAAATACCCGTTGCCTTTTATCATAGGGAAAGCCATTACCATACAACTGGTGCTTTTGTTTTGAAAACAGGAAGTGAACCTACCCTCGTTGTAGCTAGCTTGAAACTGCCGTTTTGACAGGAAATGACGATCGGCGACGTCACGTTACGTTGCATCTTGGGTAGTTTGAGTATGAGTAGTAACCTCATGATGCATACCCAACATTTAGGAGAATCTAGTATGCATCCGGGAACTTCTGCTTACTCAAACTCGCATACTAACTCAGAAAGTTAGTATGAGTAGTAGGAGAAGTATGCGGTTTGGAACACAGCCAGAGTCTGAGCAGCTGAGAAAGATCTTAAAGAGAAATACAGCAGAGTGTCATCTGCATAGAGGGAGGATTCGTCCTTAAAGAGGGAGCAGATATAACAGGAAGGATAATAAAGAACCCAGAACTGAACCCTGTGGCAGAAACATTTGAACTTCAGTCCGAGGACACTTTAACATGAGACTGAGGATGGAACCACCAACTTCCTGGTTGGAGGACGACCGCTGTTCACAGGAGACTGCGCTCACACTGCAGGCCTTAAAGGGATAGTTCACCTCTTTTGACATGAAGCTGTATGACATCCCATATCAGCAGCGCCGACAGCCGCGCCTGTTACGGTGTTTGCTGCTCGGTCTGCACAGCAGGAAGTGATACGAAGGGAGAGAAAATAGGGCCAAGAGATTGTGAGCTCTGACTTTTTCCTGGAGAACCATTTTCTGATGCAAATGTATTACTCTGTTGAACGCATATTGTTCTGAGAAGCAAAAGGCTTTATTTTTTAAACCCCAGCCAACTAGCCGGACTACCTTCATCAACACCAAAACGAGGCTGGAACTCTGCTCACAGGACGCAGCAGGGGGTAAGAAGATGTTCAGAAATGATGTTGCTGATATGGGATGTTACACAGCTTCATGTCAGAAGAGGCGAACTGTCCCTTTAAAGAGGCGAACTGTCCCTTTAAAGAGGCGAACTGTCCCTTTAAAGAGGCGAACTGTCCCTTTAAAGAGGGGAACTGTCCCTTTGAAGAGGCGAACTGTCCCTTTAAAGAGGAGAACTGTCCCTTTAAAGTTCAGATCGGATTTAGTGCTCATATTACTGTTTTTAATGTGGCCCATATCAGATTTCAGTGTTTCATTTCATGAGGAAACAACAAAGACGTCAGCAGGTGGAGGAACTCTCCCCCCAGATGCTCATTAACCCAGCTGCTCGCCGGCTAACGTCCATCATGTTCAGACGGACATGTTGCAGAGTCTAAAACTCGCCGTTTCACACTTAAACATCATAACAAATACAAAGACACCACAGACTCCCCACCAGCTAGCTTAGAGCTGAAGAAGCTTTCAGCTGGAAGGTGAAACGTCTTCAGGAACCGAGAGGAAGAAGTCCAGCCGACCTCCTTCAGGGGGTCTGACCAACCTTCTGCTGGCTCATAAACTCTCAGTTTACAGTGGCAGCGCCGGCTCACCACCATAAACGTGACCTTGAAGGTTTTCACAGGGACAGATTTATCTCCCCCCCCCCCGGTCGCCTGAGCCGCCGTCAGTCAGCGACCTCGTTCATTAAACGCTTTAAGGCGAGACACGGCCGGCAAAAACAGGGATTTATCGTGCAGTGGTCAATTTTTTTATTTTGGGCCAGTCTACTCCTTCAATATGTGTTATTTCAAAACATAAATTAAAATGTTTATTTCATCACATTTTTATTTGTACGTTTCGCCCAAATTGACCAAAATAAATTCCCCTATTTAAATCTTTAAATGGCGTTTTCTCAAAATCAGTTTTTTGTATTTTTCCAGTATCAATATCTCAGCCTATGGAGCACCTACTAACACCAAACTTTCCAGTTATACACTTAGCAGTATTCTGAAGATATATACAGAAGGATTTGTTGATAAATCATTCCTGGCCTGATTTATGTGACATTATAATAAAAAAATATGGCAAAAATTGATGTTTTTTAGGCTATGGACAGCATATTTTGATTTCCTAGGACATGAAAGCAGATATCCTGAAATCCCTCTGTAATATTCTTTTCATTTTGTGTGTAAACAAAATGAAAAAAAGAATTTTGCACCTGGCTTTATCATATGTTCAGATTTATCTTCTGGAAATATATGCAAATGTGCGCATATTTAATGAGAAAATGCCTAATTTGCATAATTAAACATACACATTTCTAAAACTTGTAATACATTTTTTTTTCATACTTGTGTAAGTAATCAACTGAGGAAGTTTCATGGTGATATCTATTATTTTAAAATATTACCCTATTCACCTGTAGCGTCTCGCCTTAAACGCCAGAGAAAACATCTGGAAAGTTCCAGCAAAGAAAAAGAAAAAGAATCTGCTTCTGACCCGACGGAGTCCGGAGACGCCCCCCCAAACCTCCGTAGTAACCAGAAATACCCCAGGGGGTCCCAGGGGGAGTGGCTGCACAGATAGCTGTTTAATGGCAAAGATAATAATGGATTTCCCATCTGTTTGTATCAGCTGATCTGACAGCTGATTGGCTCTCAGATAGTGATGTCACCAAAGTAACAGGAAGTGTTGGGATGTGCGGTCAGCGCAGCGTGTCTCCTCTGGCCTCAGGCTTGTTTGTGTTGGACGCAGAACAAAGACGCTCACACTCACATGCACACACACACGTGCACACTCACACACACACACTCTGAGCCGTCCAATCACAGCAGGATTCAACCTTTCAGACGCTTTCTTTGGGAGGAACTCGTTCTCAGATCAGATGAAGATTATTTCTGCAAATCGTGTCTGAAAAGGTGAAAGTTTTACAACTTGAAACCTCCGTCGGACAGTAAATCAGCAGCTTTTAACCCTCAGACCTGATTTAAAACAACTTCATTTCTGAAAGAAACGACCTAAAAACATCATATGTTAATATTTTTTCCGCTTTTTTTTTATTGATCTTTTATTCCACTTCAGTTCTGATCATAAGTACCAAGTTTTCAATTATTTTCAAAAATGTAACCCTTTAGATGCCAATTTGAACTTTGTAGCCCAAATTTTAAGCCTTTAGGTGCCAGTATTTTCAAAATATGGAATGCAGAGTGGAATTATTGAGCGGGGATAATTATGGTCTGGGATATGTCAATGATCAGCAACAACATTGATTTTTTTGCTATGTCTGATTTAAAAAAAAAAACTCCTTAATTTCTGAAAAGGGACATTTTTGTCCCCTTTTAAAACGACCTAAAAACATCATATATTAATATTTGTTTCCACTTTTTTCCCCACTTGTCCGTGTGCTTCTATCAGCTATTGAAGAATGAGGGTTTCTAAAGATTTGACTTATTTATGTCAACTTAAGGCAAGTTTAGTTGCTACAGCAACCCAAAGCACCCCAAAACATCCCTAAATAACTGTAAAACTTTGTAGAAAATACAGAAGAAAATCACCATCCAGAGACATAATTTCTGAGCTTCATTCTGTCATCAATCCATCCTGAAAATGTTCCTTATATTGCTGTTCCAGCTCAGTGTTTCACCATTACAGATCCAGTTCCTCCGCTGGTGGTCTGACCCGGCTGGAAAAGGAAGCGGACCTGAACCCGACACAGCAACATTGGGTTGTTTGGTTTGTACGACCACACGCAGGCAAAGCCTCAGTGTGTTGACACAGAGTTAAATCCAGAGTTAAATCCAGAGTAAACTGGTAGTTATCCTGCAGCTCCACCCGGCTGCCGTTAAACTGGGATCTGACCGGTCCAGCACCGCCGGCCCAGAGACGTCATACAGGAAACCATTGCTTCAACTTGTTGCTGCTGGATCAGTTTTTCATGCCCTGCTTCTGTGTTTTAGTTTCTGTTCGATAAATAATTAGACAGTTCTATATGTGTTCATCTGAGGCTGGATTTACTGGATTTTAACTCCAGGTAAGAACCAGACGATTCTCTTTTATGTCCTGAAACACCTTAAAATTAGAGGGTGTACTTTGTTTTTCATGACTGTATTTTGTTGCTTTGTGTCATCTGAGCAGGTGGATGAAAGAGGTCCCAGTTTTGAACCCTGTGGAACTCCGTATCTGGGATTATTTGAAGAAACAAAGAAGTGTTTTAAATAGATGATAAACAGTTTGTTTATCATCTATTTAACAGAAATAGATTATATAAATAGACATATCACTCCATATGTCTGTGGAGTGATACGTCTGCGGAGTGATACGTCTGCGGAGTGATACGTCTGCGGAGTGATACGTCTATGGAGTGATACGTCTATGGAGTGATACGTCTGCGGAGTGATACGTTGTTGTTGTCTGTACCAAATGCAGCTCTGAGTTCCACTGAAACTAAACCCTAAATGTTCTGAAGTGATTTACAGGTTCTGTGCAAGAAAAGCAAAGTTCTGAATGAAGCATGAAGGAAAACATTCAGACCTGAATCTCCCCTAAAAAAGACGAGCCGGTAAACTTTAGTTTGGCCAGAAGCCGGCGGTCCGTTCCACCTTTCACAAGGTTAAAGATAAAATATATAAACACGATGAAGGTGCCACAGAAGGAGGAATAAATCTGAGGAATAAAAGGAATTTTGAACAGAAACGTTCCCGTCCTGCTGCCCGCTGATCAATAAACTCATCAGCGTGATTTATTCACCTGCACGAGGAGCTCAGACATTAAAACATCTGATTAATGAGCGGCTCCCTTCTGCAGCTTTAAGGTGGTATGTTCCGGGGGCGCTTAAGGTGGTATTTTCTGCTCCAGTGTTTTTCCACAGCAGGCTGTTTTAAATGTTTTGTGTGGAAATTAAAGGACGAATGGACTCAAACTGCGTCTGATATTTAGGCAGAAGGATGTTTTTCACCAGCTGGGGAAAGAAAATGTAGATTTTTGTCATGAATTGTGTCGGATACCAAACACCAGCCTCCAAATACAGATGTTCTACTTAAAGCCGGTAAATCCTCCTTCTGTAACAGAGACTTTTTTCTTCTATGTCCTATAAAACCTCCGTTTCTCTGTCTGTTGCCCGAACAGAACCGTAGAAAGATGTTAAAATGTGAATCTGTCAGAGATGTTGCAGCTGGACAGAAAACAACAAAGAGACAAAGAGCAACACAGAGCTTAAAAGCTGCCCCCGGGGGCCCATAATCCCTTAAAACATCCAGCTGATGCTGCAGATTATTCATTTTAAAAAACTTCACTGTCGTCACCAGATAAACTCATACAGAACCAGCATCAGCTGCCCTGCCCACTGCCCCGGGGGGCAACCAGGGGGGCAACCAGGGGGGCAACCAGGGGACCCCTCAGGAGGTTAATCCGGCCCTGGTCGGGGTCAGACGGCGACTCCAAACCTGACAAAGAGCTCGAAGAAGAAACAAACAAACCGAGAGAGAAAGACGATGGCTTTGTTCCAAACCGCCTACTACTCCTACTACTCATACTAACTTTCTGAGTTAGTAAGTGAGTTTGAGTAAGCAGAAGTTCCCGGATGCATACTAGATTCTCCTAAATGTTGGGTATGCATCATGAGGTTACTACTCATACTCAAACTACCCAAGATGCAACGTAACGTGACGTCGCCGATCGTCATTTCCTGTCAAAACGGCAGTTTCAAGCTAGCTACAACGAGGGTAGGTTCACTTCCTGTTTTCAAAACAAAAGCACCAATTGTATGGTAATGGCTTTCCCTATGATAAAAGGCAACGGGTATTTTATTTTGTGAAAATAACCGGAAGTGCGTTGCTCGCTGCGGCTAGCTTTAATAGCGCCGAATTCGTGGGAACAAAATTGTAAACAGCCGGTATTTTGTCAGGTTTTCAACACGTTGGGGATCTAAACGACTACTTTCTCTCCTGAAAATGTTTCAAATGTTGCTAAAGTTTACAGAGTTTAGAGCTTAAGAGAAATCAGCTTCAGGCCGGCTGATTTAGGCTCGGGCAGGAGCGCAATGCATTGTGGAGATCATCCTCTGGTTTCAATGGGACCCTGGTATGGAATCACACCTGGGTATGATGTCATACCCACATATGGTATCAACGAGTTCATGTTGGAAACAGATTTCTGACTTCCTGCCCCTCTGCCGTCACAGTTTTCTCACTCCCTGAAACAGAAATCCTCTCTCCAGAGGAAACGCAGCCTTTAATCCCTGCTGGAAACCTCAGAAACACGGTTTCATATTTACGCTTCGCCTCAGAAATCAGATTAGAGCCGACGGCCACCGGCGACTTAAAGTGTGAGAACACGTGAGAAAACGGCACGAACCAACGCGATGAAAGGCTGAGGACGGGACTCCTGATTGGGTTAAATTTCCCCTTCTGCCTGTCTGTCAGGTCAGCCCGATAAGTGAAAGGTCGTGTCCGAGTCGCTCCTCAGATCTGTTCCCGTCCAACGGCCAGAGGACGGGGCTCTGAGTGGCGGCTCACGATAAGAGATCACCGGATAAGGTGTCCGACAGCTCGGTTTCTGCTTCTCTGTCTGAAGTCTCTCCTCACATCACCAGTTCAGCCTCTTCTGCCTAATTCAATTCATTAGAGTCGGAGCTCCCGTCCCACCGACAGCCAATCAGAGTCGTCCAATTAGGAGCCGCCGGAATGCTTTGAGGAGACGGAGAAACCAAGGAGGCGAACGACAGATTCGTGATGGAGAATCGGTAGGCAAAAGAACTTCAGGTCACAAGAAATCAGAAGTGCATTTCCTTCCAAAACCAAACGGCTAAGAGCAGAACTAGTGCAGTAAGTTAGGTACCGAGACAGATGGGAAGACAATTTAGGAAACAAAAACAATTGTTACTAATGGGAATTTAGGAGAACTATTATAGCCAAGCATAAATATAAACAGAAGTCCATACAAAACATCATACAAAATGTTTTCAACAGATTTATTTGTAAGTAGAACACGTTCTAATTACCTGTTTCATGGATGAACAAAAACAGGAGTGTTGGGTTCAATATTACCCATCCTCTAACCCCACTCATTCAAAAATGCACCCCCCCCCCCATCCAAAAATCTCCATAAAGTCCCATTCAAAACGTTAAATGAAAAATCCCACTCTTCCTCCAAAACGAATCTTCCTTCAAGCAATCCTCTGCATTTTTGCTCAGTCAATAGACTCAAAGCTTAAGGCC
Organism: Odontesthes bonariensis; assembly: GCF_027942865.1. Classification (NCBI taxonomy): domain Eukaryota; kingdom Metazoa; phylum Chordata; class Actinopteri; order Atheriniformes; family Atherinopsidae; genus Odontesthes; species Odontesthes bonariensis. Next base: position 1,524,081 of record NC_134515.1, read on the forward strand.
GTGTATACTCTGGCAGCAGTGTGTGGCAGACATGACGCAGTTATTTTTGATTTATGCCCAATTTTGAAGCGCGGTCTGCGCTATGTTAATTCCACGCCACAACGCAAGAGGGACAATCACGAACAAGCTAGGACTGTGGGTGTGGTGGGTGGCGTGTTTCTCTTCCGGTTACGGAGGTCATTCAACAACAATGGCGACTGGACGAATGCGCACTTTGATTGAGATGCAGCTGATCGATCTAGAAATAGAAGAAATATTGCTACTACTGGAGCTGGCAGAGAGGCGAAAGAAGCGTCACGGTTAGCGTTAGCCGGTTAGCAAACCGGAAATACGCATAGTGTAGAGCGGATGTAGAGTTGACCAATCAGAGGCCCCCCCGCTCCTTCTGCCCCCCCCCCCGGCTCCTCCTGTCCCCCCGCTCCACCTGCCCCCCCCGGCTCCACCTGCCCCCCCGGCTCCTCCTGTCCCCCCGCTCCACCTGCCCCCCCCGGCTCCTCCTGCCCCCCCGGCTACTCCTGCCCCCCCCCCCCCCCCCCCCCCCGTTCCTCATGCCCCCACGCTCCTCCTGCCCCCCCCCGGCTCCTCCAGAGGTCGGCCTTCAGAGCAGCTTCCTCCCGTCTGAGCGCACATTAAGGCGGCAGCTGCGTGGGCGGGTGAACGCCGGGAGGATTCACTCACATCAGCCCGCCTCCGGTTTCCTGCGGTTCAGCCAATTAAAACTCAGCGTTCTCGGGCTGATGGCTGCGTGGTCAAAGGAGGCTTTCTACTGCATCTTCTACCTTTAATGACGGCTGATGGTGGAGGAACACATCTGCTGAGGCTTTGCATACATTCAGAGGGTCAGAGGTCAAACTCAAGGCGGCGTTTCATCATCACCGGCCAACTTCAGAGGGATTTAAAGGAAGAAGCCCACATTTTTACTGAAGTAAAACCTGTTTTAGTGTTTGCTCAGAACCATGTTGGAGAGGTTTTAGCAGAGCCTTCAGTTATCAGGCCCCTCTCTGTGGAACCAGCTGCCAGTTTGGGAGGCAGAGCCTTCGGTTATCAGGCCCCTCTCTGTGGAACCAGCTGCCAGTTTGGGAGGCAGAGCCTTCAGTTATCAGGCCCCTCTCTGTGGGACCAGCTGCCAGTTTGGGAGGCAGAGCCTTCAGTTATCAGGCCCCTCTCTGTGGAACCAGCTGCCAGTTTGGGAGGCAGAGCCTTCAGTTATCAGGCCCCTCTCTGTGGGACCAGCTGCCAGTTTGGGAGGCAGAGCCTTCAGTTATCAGGCCCCTCTCTGTGGAACCGGCTGCCAGTTTGGGAGGCAGAGCCTTCAGTTATCAGGCCCCTCTCTGTGGGACCAGCTGCCAGTTTGGGAGGCAGAGCCTTCAGTTATCAGGCCCCTCTCTGTGGAACCAGCTGCCAGTTTGGGAGGCAGAGCCTTCGGTTATCAGGCCCCTCTCTGTGGGACCAGCTGCCAGTGTGGGAGGCAGAGCCTTCGGTTATCAGGCCCCTCTCTGTGGGACCAGCTGCCAGTTTGGGAGGCAGAGCCTTCGGTTATCAGGCCCCTCTCTGTGGGACCAGCTGCCAGTGTGGGAGGCAGAGCCTTCAGTTATCAGGCCCCTCTCTGTGGAACCAGCTGCCAGTTTGGGAGGCAGAGCCTTCAGTTATCAGGCCCCTCTCTGTGGGACCAGCTGCCAGTTTGGGAGGCAGAGCCTTCAGTTATCGGGCCCCTCTCTGTGGGACCAGCTGCCAGTTTGGGAGGCAGAGCCTTCAGTTATCAGGCCCCTCTCTGTGGAACCAGCTGCCAGTTTGGGAGGCAGAGCCTTCAGTTATCAGGCCCCTCTCTGTGGAACCAGCTGCCAGTTTGGGAGGCAGAGCCTTCAGTTATCAGGCCCCTCTCTGTGGAACCAGCTGCCAGTTTGGGAGGCGGAGCCTTCAGTTATCAGGCCCCTCTCTGAGGAACCAGCTGCAGTTTGGGAGGCAGAGCCTTCAGTTATCAGGCCCCTATCTACCTTTAAGATCAGGCTTAAAACTTTCCTTTTTAATTGGATGATAACTGGTTTAAACTGTATGTTTTAAGAGGCCTAATATGACATTTGAATGAATTTAATCTCATTTTAATGTAGTTTTACTAGTTTATATTTATTTAAAATAATTGCTTTTAATGTTTTGTAGAACTTCTCTTTAGTTTTGAAGCCAGAATCAGACGGCTGTTAGATTTTACAGACTGAAGCCTTTTTCTGGGAGGACGGAGCAGTCTGAGCTTCGGTCCTCTTAACGGCTGCGTTTCGTCTCATTTAGGTTCAGTTTGTCAGGTTTATGCTCGCCGTGGTGAGACGCTCTCTGCAGTCAGCGAAGTCTTAAATCCTCCAGAGAGGCCGGAGTCGGCGCTTCAGGGACACGTCGAGTGTTTTAACGTCTGCCGTCAGCCGAAGGAGACAGAAAACAGGCCAAGGGACAATTCTTTTCTTTTTTCCTTTCTTTCTTTCTTTCTTTTTTTTAAAGTTTTTTTAAGGGGCATTTATTTATTTATTTATTTATTTATTATTTTTTTAAATTATTTTTTTAAGGGACATTTTTCTGACGGCTTCAGATCAGGCTGAAACCTTCCTTTAACCCAGTACCCTGTACCCTGTATCCTTTACCCAGTATCCTGCCTCCTGTATCCTGTACCCTGCCTCCTGTACCCTGTATCCTTTACCCAGTATCCTGCCTCCTGTACCCTGCCTCCTGTACCCTGCCTCCTGTATCCTGTACCCTGTATCCTGCCTTCTGTATCCTTTACCCTGTATCCTGCCTCCTGTATCCTGTATCTTGTACCCTGCCTCCTGTACCCTTTACCCAGTATCCTGCCTCCTGTATCCTGTACCCTGTATCCTGTATCCTTTACCCTGTACCCTGTACCCTGTATCCTGCCTCCTGTACCCTGTACCCTGCATCCTGTACCCTGTATCCTGTACCCTGTATCCTGCCTCCTGTATCCTGTACCCTTTACCCAGTATCCTGCCTCCTGTACCCTGTACCCTGTATCCTGTACCCTTTACCCTGTATCCTGCCTCCTGTATCCTGTACCCTGTACCCTGTATCCTGCCTTCTGTATCCTTTACCCTGTATCCTGCCTCCTGTATCATGAACCCTGTACCCTGCCCCCTGCATCCTGTACCCTGTATCTTGTACCCTGCCTCCTGTATCCTGCCTCCTGTATCCTGTACCCTGTATCCTGTATCCTTTACCCAGTACCCTGTATCCTGCCTCCTGTACCCTGTACCCTGTATCCTGTATCCTTTACCCTTTACCCAGTATCCTGCCTCCTGTATCCTGTACCCTGCCTCCTGTATCCTGAACCCTGTATCCTGTACCCTGTATCCTGCCTCCTGTATCCTGAACCCTGTATCCTGTACCCTGCCTCCTGTACCCTGTATCCTGTACCCAGTACCCTGTATCCTTTACCCTGTACCCTGTATCATTTACCCTGTATCCTTTACCCTGTATCCTGTACCCTGCCTCCTGTATCCTGTATCCTTTACCCTGTACCCTGCATCCTGCCTCCTGTACCCTGTATCCTGTATCCTGCATCCTGTACCCTGTATCCTGCCTCCTGTACCCTGTACCCTGTATCCTGTATCCTGCCTCCTGTATCCTGAACCCTGTATCCTGTATCCTGCCTCCTGTATCCTGAACCCTGTATCCTGTACCCTGTATCCTGCCTCCTGTATCCTGAACCCTGTATCCTGTACCCTGCACCCAGTACCCTGTATCCTTTACCCTGTATCCTGTACCCTGCCCCCTGTACCCAGTACCCTGTATCCTTTACCCTGTATCCTGTACCCTGCCCCCTGCCTCCTGTATCCTGTATCCTTTACCCTGTACCCTGCATCCTGCCTCCTGTACCCTGTATCCTGCCTCCTGTACCCTGTATCCTGCCTCCTGTACCCTGTATCCTGTATCCTGCCTCCTGTACCCTGCATCCTGCCTCCTGTACCCTGTATCCTGTATCCTGTATCCTGCCTCCTGTATCCTGAACCCTGTATCCTGCCTCCTGTACCCTGTATCCTGTATCCTGTATCCTGCCTCCTGTATCCTGAACCCTGTATCCTGAACCCTGTATCCTGTACCCTGTACCCTTTACCCAGTATCCTGCCTCCTGTATCCTGTACCCTGTATCCTGTATCCTGCCTCCTGTATCCTGAACCCTGTATCCTGTACCCTGTATCCTGCCTCCTGTACCCTGTATCCTGTATCCTGTATCCTGCCTCCTGTATCCTGAACCCTGTATCCTGTACCCTGTACCCTTTACCCAGTATCCTGCCTCCTGTATCCTGTACCCTGTATCCTGTACCCTGCCTCCTGTACCCTGTATCCTGTACCCAGTACCCTGTATCCTTTACCCTGTATCCTTTACCCTGTATCCTGTACCCTGCCCCCTGCATCCTTTACCCAGTACCCTGTATCCTGCCTCCTGTACCCTGTATCCTGTACCCTTTACCCAGTATCCTGCCTCCTGTATCCTGAACCCTGTATCCTGTACCCTGTATCCTGTACCCAGTACCCTGTATCCTTTACCCTGTATCCTGTACCCTGCCCCCTGTACCCAGTACCCTGTATCCTGTACCCTGCCCCCTGCCTCCTGTATCCTGTATCCTTTACCCTGTACCCTGCATCCTGCCTCCTGTACCCTGTACCCTGTATCCTGCCTCCCGCCTGCTGTTTATCTGAGGAAACCAGCCTGGAAACCAACAGATTGCGTTCGGCGTGTTATGAGATGAAGCCGATAACAATAATAACAATAATATTTTCAGCTCCAGATAACAATAATAAGAGCCGAGCCGCAGGCAGCGTATGGAGGTGTGACCGAGGACGGGTTCATAAGCAGAATATGTAGGAGAAATATGAAATATTCATCAGATACCTGCTGCCTCTGGCTTTTATTAGGCTTATTACTCTGATTACAGAGTCGCTGCTGGAGGCCGGATCTCTCACTGAGAGGGAATGTTGTTCAGAGAGAGGGAAAAACCTTCAGTTTTCACTTTAACTGTGAGCCTGAATGCTTCTCTGACTTCAGTCTTACTGGTGAAAACGAGCCATCACGAGTCATCGCAGTGATTCCTGAGGGCCGATCAGCTGTTGGAGCTCATCACAGAGCAGGAAAACTCATTAAGTTTGATATGAACTGGATAAGAATTCTGATCCCATCCAACAGAGTTTAAACTTCTGTTTGATGGCTTTCAGAAAACAAAGAAAATCAGACCAGAAAACGCGTCTGAAAATGAAACCAACGGCTCCACGTTAAACTGGAAGTTTTCTTTCTGGTTATTGATGCTTCTGGAGCCGTTTACCTTCTTTTTTTTTGGAGAGAGAGACAGGAAGCAGGGGGCAGAGAGAGGGGGAACAACATGCAGCACAGGGCCGTCCGGTGCGGGACTGGAACCGGGGCCAGCTGCAGAGAGGACTGTAGCTTCTGTACATGGGGCGGCTGCTCAGCCCACTACGCCGGGGGTCTTCAACGTTTTTCAGGCCAGGGACCCCCCCCCCTACTATTTATATGGCATACAATTGTGTTTTATATTTAACGGGGCCTAGTGCCGTGTATAAACATAGCTACTCTGTTATTGTACATTCAATACTAAGCTATTCAAATAATACACAGGTTAATATATTCATGTTTTTATTTTAAACATGTGCAAGGTACAGGGTGGCCGTGCCACTGCCATTTATAATCAAACATCTTGCATACAACACTGAGCTATTGAAATAATCCACAGATTTTAACTTTAAACATGCATGTAGATGGGACAATGAATCCTCAAACCATCTGTGGATGGCACACGTTTGCACACAATTTGTGAGAAAAAACTGTTTGAAAAACAAAAAGAAATGTTAAAAATTGTCTAATCAACCAAAGAGTTTGCGACCTCTGCACTACGCCACAGACCACCCCGCCATTTTCCTTCTTATTCTGTTTTTTTTTTTAATCTCTTCACCATGAGCCTTTGGTGAAACCACGAATAAAAATGAGCTTTTAGCTGCTTTATAGAAACTGTTCAGATCCAGTGTGAGAAACATCTAAAAACTGTAAAACGTCGGGGAAAAAATACGGAATCACCAGAAAAAAAGATGATAAATCTGAGACTATCTGCATCAGCTGGGGGTTAGTCTGCTTTACAAAGCTCGATGTCAGTCACACGAAGGTGCGTACATTTGTTAGTTTTACAGGCAGAACTCTACAGAAACTCCTCCAGAAGTGTTTAAACCTTTAAAGACAGAAATAAAACCAACGGCGGGATCATAAAGTTCAACATTTTCACAACGAGCTGAGAGCTGTGAAGCCTCATCTGAGCCTGAACAGGAGATACGAACTGTTCCTTTAAGATACGAACCGTTCCTTTCAGATACGAACCGTTCCTTTCAGATACGAACCGTTCCTTTCAGATACGAACCGTTCCTTTCAGATACGAACCGTTCCTTTAAGATACAAACTGTGCCTTTAAGATACAAACTGTTCCTTTAAGATACAAACTGTGCCTTTAAGATACAAACTGTTCCTTTAAGATACAAACTGTGCCTTTAAGATACAAACTGTTCCTTTAAGATACAAACTGTTCCTTTAAGATACAAACTGTTCCTTTAAGATACGAACTGTTCCTTTAAGATACAAACTGTTCCTTTAAGATACGAACTGTTCCTTTAAGATACAAACCGTTCCTTTAAGATACAAACCGTTCCTTTAAGATACGAACTGTTCCTTTAAGATACAAACCGTTCCTTTAAGATACAAACTGTTCCTTTAAGATACAAACTGTTCCTTTAAGATACGAACTGTTCCTTTAAGATACAAACTGTTCCTTTAAGATACAAACCGTTCCTTTAAGATACGAACTGTGCCTTTAAGATACAAACTGTTCCTTTAAGATACAAACTGTTCCTTTAAGATACGAACTGTTCCTTTAAGATACGAACTGTTCCTTTAAGATACGAACCGTTCCTTTAAAGGGATAGTTCGGGATATTTGACATGGATCTGTATGGCATCACCATAACCAGTGTCGTGCATTCAAACTGACTTACCCCCGACAGTGTCCTGTGAGCCGAGTTTTTGTCCAGTGTTGGTCAAGGCGAAAGTAGTCCGGCTTGTTTGCTGGGGTCAAGAAATCAGCGCGTTTTTCTTCCCAAAACAGTACGTGTGCTAAAGAGTGATTTATTTCATCACAAAAACCGAAGCCGGCAAAAGTCACTCCTCGTTATCACTTGGGCCCTATACTGTCTCATTGTGTATCAGTGCGCACGTCATTCTGACCGCGAGCTGTGCGCACGAGTCTTTCTGTTCTTTGGCAGTGCTCAACACTTACTCTGCAGACAACTGGCCATCGGGTCCAGCTGGTCTGGGACGCCTCTTCCAGTTGATCTTGGGAACATGGAAAAAAGTTCTCAGACGCCTGCATTCAGGAGTGCAGGGAAGTCCCCGTTATTTGTGATGCAGGCAGCAGCTGTCCCGCGGCCGCCGACATCCTCATCTATGGAAAGGTTTTGTATCTGGGGCATAACTAAATCCCACTCGTGGCAGCAGTAACATTCCACCTCTGTCTGCATTACTTCGCACTTCAAACAAGTGCACCAGGATTTGTCGGCCACCCTGGGTATCGCAGCTCCAGCAGTGGCTCCAGCTTCTGTTTCCATCACTTCTCTGTCCACCCTCTCTCTTTCTGCCCGATCTAAGTCCATTTGGCGAACTTCCTCCTCAGTATAAACGGGTTCATAAAGATACCCCCTTGGCTCTGAACGGAAGTCAATATGTTCCTCGTCGCTCTCGTTGTCAGACATCTTCCCGAGCAGTAAACAAAGTGAACTCGTGCGCACAGCTCGCGGTCAGAATGACGTGCGCACTGATACACAATAAGAGACAGTATAGGGCCCAAGTGATAACGAGGAGTGACTTTTGCCGGCTTCGGTTTTTGTGATGAAATAAATCACTCTTTAGCACACGTACTGTTTTGGGAAGAAAAACGCGCTAATTTCTTGACCCCAGCAAACAAGCCGGACTACTTTCGCCTTGACCAACACTGGACAAAAACTCGGCTCACAGGACACTGTCGGGGGTAAGTCAGTTTGAATGCACGACACTGGTTATGGTGATGCCATACAGATCCATGTCAAATATCCCGAACTATCCCTTTAAGATACGAACTGTTCCTTTAAGATACAAACTGTTCCTTTAAGATACAAACTGTTCCTTTAAGATACAAACTGTTCCTTTAAGATACAAACTGTTCCTTTAAGATACAAACTGTTCCTTTAAGATACAAACTGTTCCTTTAAGATACAAACTGTTCCTTTAAGATACAAACCGTTCCTTTAAGATACGAACTGTTCCTTTAAAGCAAAAAGGTGATTTTAAAGAAGACGCTTTACTCTGGAGAGCCGTCAGAGATTTACAGCAGGAACAGCAGCTCTTAGAAACTCCACAATCACCATTTTCCTGTTTCTGTCGGGTATTCATTCCTTCCTTCCTTCCTTCCTTCCTTTCCCACAGCAACACAAACACATTCACACCACTCTTCCCTCCCTCCCTCCTTCCTTCCCTCCGTCCTACCTTCTTCAGCTGCCCGCTCCTCGTGCCCACGAACACCACGGTGTGCTCGCCGTAGGTGTAGGCGGCCACGGCGCCCATCCCCTCGGTCCGGTCCTCGTACAGCGGCTGCCCCTCGATCACCCTCAGGCCCCCGAGCGGCTGGTTCAGCACCAGGCCGCAGAAGTCGTCCCCGATCTGCTTCGGCTGTGGACGGACGGAGGAAGTATGGTTAGAGAGGACCTTTGATTCAGCGCACTGTCCCTTTAAAGGCCCCTGACCTGCTATCGATCTGATGCTCGTCTCTGGAGACCTAACGGACAGATAAGTACCAGCTCTGCACCACAGCCTGAAATCTGACACTTTAACTAAAGACTGAAGCATGCAGACGTCTGAGAGCAGAAAGCCGATCAGAAAACCTTTAATTGCTCATGTTCTGATGCACTGGGAAAAATCAAAGCCTTACCAAGTATATTTGTCTCATTTCTAGTAAAAATATCTCATTACACTTAATATGAGACACAACTGCCTAACAAGCACCATTTCAGCCAGATATAGGGACTTGTTTTAATACATCTGGAATATCTTGTTAAGTGAAAAAGTCTTGAAAACATCTTGTTTTGAGTCATATTTCACATGAAACAAGCTTTTTTTTTTACATTTGAAGAGGTTTTTAAGCTAATTTCAAGATTACTTTTAACTCAAAAGTCCTAAATATCACATTTTATTTCAAAAAATCTTGACAAGCCGATTTTCACTAGTTCCATTGGCAGATTTTTTTGCTTATTTCAAGCAAAAACGTCTTTTATTTGTTGTTTTTTTTACTTATTTTTGGAGGGGCATTTTTTCCAGTGCAGAAAGAGCAAACATTTGACTCTGAAGCGGCGGCAACTGCAGCGGCTCAGTTCAGGGTGCTGCTCAGCAGGGCCGGTTTTTGCTAAGGGCAATGTGGGCGACCGCCCAGGGCGCACGCCATGGGGGGGCGCCCTGAAAAAAAAAATTTAAATAAAAAAAATAAAAAAATAGGCAGTTTTCTAGAGTACCGCTTATTTCCATGTCAACTTAGTGGGGTGGGCTCTGAGAGTCCTACAGGTTGTGTCAGAAGAGGCGGGGGGGGATACCTAAAGGCTATCTGTTAGCCTCTAGCTAACATGTTGCTGTAGGCTAAAGGCTATCTGTTAGCCTCTTGCTAACATGTTGCTGTAGGCTATAGGCTATCTGTTAGCCTCTTACTAACATGTTGCTGTAGGCTATAGGCTATCTGTTAGCCTCTTGCTAACATGTTGCTGTAGGCTATAGGCTATCTGTTAGCCTCTTACTAACATGTTGCTGTAGGCTATAGGCTATCTGTTAGCCTCTTGCTAACATGTTGCTGTAGGCTATAGACTATCTGTTAGCCTCTTACTAACATGTTGCTGTAGGCTATAGGCTATCTGTTAGCTTCTTGCTAACATGTTGCTGTAGGCTATAGACTATCTGTTAGCCTCTTGCTAACATGTTTCTGTAGGCTAAAGGCTATCTGTTAGCCTCTTGCTAACATGTTGCTGTAGGCTACAGGCTATCTGTTAGCCTCTTGCTAACATGTTGCTGTAGGCTAAAGGCTATCTGTTAGCCTCTTGCTAACATGTTGCTGTAGGCTATAGGCTATCTGTTAGCCTCTTGCTAACATGTTTCTGTAGGCTATAGACTATCTGTTAGCCTCTTGCTAACATGTTGCTGTAGGCTATAGGCTATCTGTTAGCCTCTTGCTAACATGTTTCTGTAGGCTATAGACTATCTGTTAGCCTCTTGCTAACATGTTGCTATTAGCCACGACTGTGTTTGATTTTTAGTTTTTCTGAACTAGAATTAGAATTGAGGCATCATGTCATGCAGCTAATTTCACCCAAAGGCAACCTGTTCTGGTTTGTGTTTGCAACACAACACCGCTCCTCTCCTCACTCTCGGTGTGCTAACGTTACATTATCGGCATGTTTCTGATAAAGATGGAGGTCTCCCAGTACAACTGTTTAATGAGGTTAATATATCCAAAGTGTTTAAACGCAGTAATTAACGGTGCACATGCGAGTTACGCTGCGTACATCTTGGTCCATCACTGTTGATGAGAAAGCATTGTTTGCTACCATCTGCTGCTAGCTTACAGCTACATGCTAACCTGTTTCCCTGTGGGACCAACAGAGGAACTATCTGTATCTGTATGTGGAGCTGGAGGGTTTTCGGTTTATCGGGGGGGCTGAGCTCCTGCTGATTCCCCCTGGAAACAGCCTGTTCACAGAGAGGTGCTAAACGGGGAGACAGAGCGCCGCCGAGCTTAAATCAGCAGCAGTTTGGACCAAAGTCTGCCTCAAACATCTCAAAAAGAGCTCAGAAAGTTGTCAGATTGTTAAAAAAGGGCAGAAAATGTCACGTTTGGAACACTTTCTGCTTCCACGCTGAGCTTTGGACTGATTTAACATCTCAGGTCTGACCTGTTTACAGTTTAAAGATGCAGTTTGATGCTGCCAGATGTTTCCGCTCAGTTATCGAAAGTGATTCCACGTCCATAAATCAAAGTTTGTCTGAACATGAGGAAGTGATTGACAGCTCAGATGTCAGGATTTCATGAACATCCAGTTAGTTTGAAAGGTTTTTATCTTAGTTTTCAGTCAACAACTTATCATGACACAATATAATTCCCTTTGAGGATGAGTAAAACATGATTAAATTCTGTTTTATTGCTGTAGAAACTCTGTAGAAAGGACACTTTTGAAGATTTTCTGAGCTGGGAGGCTCAGACTGAAGGTGTTTGTGCAGCTGAACCCATAAACTCTGCATACTGAGAGCACCAGAGGAGGTTTATGTTCCTGTAAAGTGACGGCAGCAGCGCTCTGAGCCTCAGATTCGGTCGTTTCCAACCACAGAACCCTGGTTTCTGCCACGCGTCGCCCTCAGCTAACACCCTGTTATTAGCGGGTTCAGGCCTGGATGCATCGAACCGAGTGGAAACTCTGAAACACCGACAGGCCGAGGCCAGAAAGCAGATCTCTGTTCCCCAGAAAGCAGATCCACTTCAGCGTCGGGTCCGGGTTCTGGCACGCGTGAAACTACTACAAGATAGCTTTTCAAGCCAGTTCGGTAACTAGATAGCTGGCGCTACCTAACTGAAAAACGTTGATAACTAGCTAGCTACTGGCTACTCTTTGACATCTTGAACTGAAACCAATTGAAGTTGTGGCATTTCATTGTAGTTCTATGAACCGTTCTTAAAAAGTCTGCAAGTTGCTGTTAGCTAGTATGCTAGTGGCGGCTAAGGCTAGCAGAATTTCAGTGTGTAGCATCAGAAAGGCGAACGTTAACGTTACATGTCAACTTTAATGTATGTTTGAATATGACTTGTTTCAATTATAGGAAGACCGTGGCGTCAACCTCAAAGAGGAAGTGTGACATCAGGAGCTTCATCATCACAAAGAAGCAGGTTAGTGATGAGAGGGATACAAGATGAGGGTCCAAGTGCAGACAGCCTCTGCCACTCCAAGCTTGAGGCTAGACCGGGAAGGTCAAGGTTAAAAAAGCTGGCTAACTATTAAGGTGGCATAGCAGAGGTTGCTAATTTAAAGGAGTAAAGCATTTCGGTAATGCAAAATATGCATTAGGTAGGTCATTTCATTGATGCTGAGAGAAACCTTTTATTGTTATTGTTAATGGGGGAAAAATAAAGAAATTGTTCTCACAAACCTGTCTAACCTATTCTGTACACATACACCCACAAAATACTTTGGCAGGCAGGCCTTTGGGGGAGGGCTTTAAAGTGTAAAGTGCTGGGAAGTCCTCAAATGTCTAAATCATTCCCATGGCTTGATTTTGCTTTCAAAGTGCCTCAGATTGATTCGATTGAATTAACAATGTCCAACATTTTCGACCGGGGGGATATGCCCCTGGATATGGGTTCATATGAAGTACAAAGTAAGATGGGCTTCCTAAATGTGTAAATCTCTAGAATCGCCACTGTTCTGGTTCAGCATCAGAGCGGAACCAGCAGCTGCTGATTGACCGTCTGGTTCGTCCGGGTTTTACAGGTTTTCACTTCCTGAAGCTGATCTGAACCCTTAAGACAGGTCCGACACAAAGTGGGGACGGATCCAGAGTCCTGATGGGGACGGATCCAGAGTCCTCATGGGGACGGATCCAGAGTCCTGATGGGGACGGATCCAGAGTCCTGATGGGGACGGATCCAGAGTCCAGATGAGGACGGATCCGGAGTCCTCATGGGGACGGATCCGGAGTCCTCATGGGGACGGATCCAGAGTCCAGATGAGGACGGATCCAGAGTCCTCATGAGGACGGATCCAGAGTCCTGATGAGGACGGATCCAGAGTCCTGATGGGGACGGATCCAGAGTCCTCATGGGGACGGATCCAGAGTCCTCATGGGGACGGATCCAGAGTCCAGATGAGGACGGATCCAGAGTCCTCATGAGGACGGATCCAGAGTCCAGATGAGTGCGGATCCAGAGTCCTCATGAGGACGGATCCAGAGTCCAGATGAGGACGGATCCAGAGTCCTGATGGGGACGGATCCAGAGTCCTCATGGGGACGGATCCAGAGTCCTCATGAGGACGGATCCAGAGTCCTCATGGGGACGGATCCAGAGTCCAGATGAGGACGGATCCAGAGTCCTCATGAGGACGGATCCAGAGTCCAGATGAGGACGGATCCAGAGTCCTGATGGGGACGGATCCAGAGTCCTCATGGGGACGGACCCAGAGTCCAGATGAGGACGGATCCAGAGTCCAGATGAGGACGGATCCAGAGTCCAGATGAGGACGGATCCGGAGTCCTCATGGGGACGGATCCGGAGTCCTCATGGGGACGGATCCGGAGTCCTCATGGGGACGGATCCAGAGTCCTCATGAGGACGGATCCAGAGTCCTGATGAGGACGGATCCAGAGTCCTCATGGGGACGGATCCAGAGTCCTCATGGGGACGGATCCAGAGTCCTCATGGGGACGGATCCAGAGTCCTCATGAGGACGGATCCAGAGTCCTCATGGGGACGGATCCAGAGTCCTCATGAGGACGGATCCAGAGTCCAGATGAGGACGGATCCAGAGTCCTCATGGGGACGGATCCAGAGTCCTCATGGGGACGGATCCAGAGTCCTCATGGGGACGGATCCAGAGTCCTCATGGGGACGGATCCGGAGTCCTCATGGGGACGGATCCGGAGTCCTCATGGGGACGGATCCGGAGTCCTGATGAGTCCAGCACGCACAGGACCATGAGGTCCAGCCGGGCGGTGTAACGCAGAGCGCCACCATCGGCCCCCTGCTGTTCCTGATAACAGAAGTCAGAGCCGGTCACAGGCCCCGCCCCCTCACATCAGCGTGGGGCTGATTGGCTAATGCAGCCGTTCTCTTCCCCCAAACCCAGAACTCGACTCCTGGCGGGTTTCCCTGCTCCCTGGTTGCCATGGTTACGACTGCAGGCCATTACCGCCGTGAATAAGAACATCATCTACCCCCCCCCGACCTGAAATAACCCGCCGGCAGACTCAGATTCTGCTTCCATGCTCACTTCTCTCGCCTTTGTCTGGTTTTTAGTCTTTTTTTCACGTTTCTGAAAATAAAACTTGTTCAGATCCCCCACCCAGATATTACCCTGACCCAATTACTCCTCACCAGATATTACCCAAACCCAATTACTCCTCACCAGATATTACCCTTACCCAATTACTCCTCACCAGATATTACCCTAACCCAAATACTCCTCACCAGATATTACCCTAACCCAATTACTCCTCACCAGATATTACCCTAACCCAATTACTCCTCACCAGATATTACCCTAACCCAATTACTCCTCACCAGATATTACCCTAACCCAATTACTCCTCACCAGATATTACCCTAACCCAATTACTCCTCACCAGATATTACCCTAACCCAATTACTCCTCACCAGATATTACCCTAACCCAATTACTCCTCACCAGATATTACCCTTACCCAATTACTCCTCACCAGATATTACCCTAACCCAATTACTCCTCACCAGATATTACCCTAACCCAATTACTCCTCACCAGATATTACCCTAACCCAATTACTCCTCACCAGATATTACCCTAACCCTAACCCAGATATTACCCTAACCCAATTACTCCTCACCAGATATTACCCTAACCCTAACCCAGATATTACCCTAACCCAATTACTCCTACGACACGGCACCTTAACGCCGGTGTTCGACGTCCGTAAACCAAAAACATTCGACATACGGCCCCCAAACTGCCCCCAAACGGCCCCCAAACTGCCTCCACCAATCACGGTGCTCATTACAGACACCGCTGCGTGAGGCCACCGGCGTACCTCCCAGAGCGAGCAGCGATGTTAGCGGCGTTCTCGGTAACGTCTGAGCGGCGACTCACCGTGTGGATGCAGAACAGCTCCTTGTTGAGTAACCATGGCAGCGAGAGGCGTCCCTCGCCGCGGTAACAGGACCGGATGCGCTCCCTCATGGCCAGGTTGATGTCCTGCAGGGTGAACAGGCACAGCACCGTCTCTCTGGGCGGGTTCGAGCGGTTCTTCTGACCCTGAACACCAAAGGAACACAACCGGTCTGAGTGGAGAGGACTAGTGATGGGTTAGGCACACAAGCGTCGGCTCTGAGAGCCGGCTCAAGGTTTTTCCATTCGCTGCTTACAGGGTGCTTTGCTCTGTTTCCAAACTAAAATTCCAGACTTTTTTAAAACTGACACTTTTTTCCCCTAAAACCTTAACTTTATGTGCTTGTAACTTGTGTGCCTGCTGCCTGCTTCACTGGGTGAGATTGTACCAACTGTGTTTATTAGAAATGTTCATTTTTATAGGCTAGTGTTCAATGAACAAATGCATTATTCACAGTAAATTATGCTTTTACTGATGAAAACGTTTCAAAACATGAAAATCACAAGTACATCAAACAAGTGTCACAAAAACTATCTATAAAAAAAATGAATGTATGTAGAATTCAGTCTCTGCACTCACATCTCATCCCATCAGGCTGACACAGCACGTGAGCAGTTAGTAAAATTATAGTTTTATAGCCGAGCTTCTTATTTCTCATTTCACAATGCCTCAGCATACTGTAACATCCTACCATACATTTATTTTCCAAACTTTATTAAGACTTTCACACAAAATTCAAGACTTTTCAAGGTCTGGAAAACAGTGCTTCAAAATTCCACTTATTAAGACTTTCAACACTTGCCCAAAGCACCCTGTAACTGTGTTCAGGTTTCACTCTCAGCGCTCAGTCCCAGCTGTGGTACAGAGCTGTGTTAGGATTGGCCAGCAGGCGGTATTCACGTGACAATTAAAGGATAAGACCGGTTTTTTGACATTGGGCCCTTGATTTCACATTATAACATGATGTTCTACTCACCCCTGCTTGTTGTTGCTCATTTGGAGCTGTTCCGAAGATATTCGAGAGGCGTCTGGCTGCTCACTTGAGATATTCGGCCATGAAACGGTTTCCTATGGGCAAGCTCATACAGGCACAAACTATGCTGTTTATAATTTATTAATTACTGTACACTAGCACTGATAACGTGGAGGTGCGTCGCTTACTTAAAAAAATCCGGGTTATTGTAATTTTGATTTTTTTGTCGTAAAGTGGGTGTTACTGACGTCATCGTCGTGCTACTGCCACAGGCAGCCCACAGACCTGCTGCCTATTTATTCATTCGGCTAAAATTCAAAATTACAGTAACCCGGATTTTTTTAAGTAAGCGACGCACCTCCACGTTATCAGTGCTAGTGTAGAGTAATTAATAAATTATAAACAGCATAGTTTGTGCCTGTATGAGCTTGCCCATAGGAAACCGTTTCATGGCCGAATATCTCAAGAGAGCAGCCAGACGCCTCGCGAATATCTTCGGAACAGCTCCAAATGTTCAACAACAAGCAGGGGTGAGTAGAACATCATGTTATAATGTGAAATCAAGGGCCCAATGTCAAAAAAACGCTCTTATCCTTTAAGGAGTTTGGTTCTGTTCTGTGGATGTGTTTCAAGTTTATTGTTAATTTGTGCAATAAAAAAGTTTAATTGAAATAAACAAATGTAAAAGTGGTTTTGTCACAGAATAAATGCAAAGAATTAGGCAATTATAAGGTCTCTCATAAAAACACTGAAAGCAAAAGGGTTTAACACATTAACCAGATTTTTTTTTGCAAAGTTAAGGTAAAATATAGGCTACAAAAGATTCTAAATAAGGAGCCGAACTTCCCATCACTAGAAAGGACACAGAAAGAGTCAGAAGAGCACGACGTGGCGAAGGTAGATCACCTGCGAGAAGACCACGAACAGGATGTCGTCGTCCTCAGAGAGGCCCAGCGCCTGCGCCAGCCGCCGCCCGGGCTTCTGCTTGTAGGCGGCCTGCACCAGGCGGTACTCCACGCCGTCTTTGGTGCAGCCCAGAGGAAACTCCACGTAGGAGTAGAACTCGGTGTCGTTGGAGCACATCCTCACGATCTTGGAGGTGAAGAACTTCTCTCCGCCGGCGTCCATCTGCGTCAGCTGCGTGTCCAGCTGCAGCGTCAGGAAGTACACGTACGTGCGGCTGGAGAAGCCGTACACGTAGTAGATGTCGAAGGCCGGGTAGAGCGACAGCGTGTCCGACGGGATCTTGATCTGCGAGGACACGAACTCGTCCTGGTAGACCAGCGAGAACATGTTGCCGCTCTCCTCGTCGGCCACCAGTTTCCTGCTGGACAGCGTGGGGAAATACTCCGACTTTCCATCGATGGCGGCGCCGATGAACAGGCGGCTGCTGCCCTTCAGAGGCTTCTTCCTGCGCGGGTCGGCCGTCCAGTCGTCTTCCCCGACCACCACACCTGCAGAGGGAGACGAGGCGTCAGACAGCCCCAAACCTTTGGGCCAACCGGCCTGAAATCACTACACTGAGTCTATAAATCACAGAAAAACAGATGGTTTCCACCAAATGTCCACCCTGGAACTAAAAGCTCCAAAGCCGAAGAGATAAGACGCAGATAAGAGCCCGAAACAGGTGGCGCCCATTTTCCTTTTCAGCCAGCAGACATTCAGGTGTCTTTATATTCTAACGAGGCTCCGGCTGCGTGTTCATGAATTTCAAACCTGAGTAACCGCATTAAAGTATTTCTTCACTGGAAAAAATCTAAGTCTTACCAAGTATATTTGTCTCATTGAGTATCTCATTACACTTAATATCAGACACAACTGCCTAACAAGCACCATTTCAGCCAGATATAGGGACTTGTTGGAAGACAATACATCTGGAATATCTTGTTAATAATTGTTTTGAGTCACATATCACATGAAACAAGCTTTTTTTTTTTCATTTGAAGAGGTTTTTAAGCTAATTCCAAGATCACTTTTATCTCAAAAGTCCCAAATATCACATTTTATTTCAAGAAATCTTGCCAAGCCGATTTTCACTAGTTCCATTGGCAGATTGTTTTGCTTATTTCAAGCAAAAACGTCTTTTATTTGTTGTTTTTCTTACTTATTTTTGGAGGGGCATTTTTTTCCAGTGCAGAAGCCCCTGATACAGTTAAATAAAAAGGTCCCTGCGCTTTAATCAAACTGTTTCAGGCGTTCAAATCCTCGTAATCAACCATCTAAGCAGAGAAATGTTCCAGTGATACGAGCCGGCTGAAGCAGAAGGAAAATGAGGGATTTACTGTGAAAGACGTGGACAAACAGGGACTGTCACGGGCTGATTCGTCCCGACCGCCTTAATTCAGGTTTTTGTTCAAAGTGAAAACTGCAGCAGCACGTTTATATTAAAAAGCTGCTAAATATTTTGACACTTGATTGACGTCTGCAGGTCGAACAAAGTGAAGAGGGAACAAAGGAGCTCGTTGTTTTCTTCCAGAAAATAACCAAGATTTGACGTGTTATCAGCATGAAATCAGCTGAATGCTTCTAATGCTCGTCCCCAGAGACCGTTAAAATCAAAACACACACTGATGCCATCTCTACTAAAGCTACACTTGGAGGTGACTCGTGTTCTCAGTTACTTCACAGCTGAGTATAAACGTTGTGGGTAAAAACTGCTGGATCCTTTGAACAGAAAGAAACTGGGGAGAAGACCTTTAGCTTAGCTTTGTGTGGCTGGTAGCTCCAAGCAACAGCATTCACCCTCCTAAAATCCTGACCACATAAGATGAAACTATCTGTTAGCCAAAGCTAACATTAGCTTCGGCTAACAGATAGCCAAACATTAGCTTTGGTTTGGCAAGAAAATCCTGTGGTTGGAAAACTAATGTGTCATTTGTGTGAACCGGGATTAGCAGTTAGTTTTTCTGAAAATCCCCAAAAACTAACATAAGCTTTGACATCCATTAGCTTTCCAGGGCTAATGTTAGCCTTTGCCAATGGTGTATAGCACAGTAAAGGTTTTTCTTCCCTTGTTAGCACTAGATATGAACACTGGAATTTTTCTTATTAAGCTCCAAGCAACAGCATTCACCCTCCTAAAATCCTTACCTCATAAGATGAAGCTATCTGTTAGCCAAAGCTAACATTAGTATGCAGTATGCATTATGTAGTATGCAGTATGCAGCATGTAGCATGTAGTATGTAGTATGCACTATGCACTATGCAGTATGTAGTATGTAGTATGCAGTATGTAGTATGTAGTATGCAGTATGTAGTATGTAGTATGCACTATGTAGTATGCACTATGTAGTATGCAGTATGTAGTATGTAGTATGCAGTATGTAGTATGCACTATGTAGTATGTAGTATGTAGTATGCAGTATGTAGTATGTAGTATGTAGTATGCACTATGTAGTATGCA
Organism: Odontesthes bonariensis; assembly: GCF_027942865.1. NCBI lineage: Eukaryota > Metazoa > Chordata > Actinopteri > Atheriniformes > Atherinopsidae > Odontesthes > Odontesthes bonariensis. The sequence goes on from NC_134515.1 coordinate 1,543,424, forward strand.
CTATGTAGTATGCAGTATGTAGTATGTAGTATGCAGTATGTAGTATGCAGTATGTAGTATGTAGTATGCACTATGTAGTATGCAGTATGTAGTATGCAGTATGTAGTATGTAGTATGTAGTATGCAGTATGTAGTATGTAATATGTAGTATGCAGTATGTAGTATGTAGTATGCACTATGTAGTATGCAGTATGTAGTATGCAGTATGTAGTATGTAGTATGCACTATGTAGTATGCACTATGTAGTATGCAGTATGTAGTATGTAATATGTAGTATGCACTATGTAGTATGCACTATGTAGTATGTAGTATGTAGTATGCACTATGTAGTATGTAGTATGCACTATGTAGTATGCACTATGTAGTATGTAGCATGCAGTATGTAGTATGTAGTATGTAGTATGCACTATGTAGTATGTAGTATGCACTATGTAGTATGCACTATGTAGTATGCAGTATGTAGTATGTAGTATGCAGTATGCAGTATGTAGTATGCAGTATGTACTATGTAGTATGTAGTATGTAGTATGTAGTATGCAGTATGTAGTATGCACTATGTAATATGTAGTATGCAGTATGTAGTATGTAGTATGCAGTATGTAGTATGCACTATGTAATATGTAGTATGCACTATGTAGTATGCACTATGTAGTATGTAGTATGCAGTATGTAGTATGTAGTATGCACTATGTAGTATGCAGTATGTAGTATGCACTATGTAGTATGCAGTATGTAGTATGTAGTATGCAGTATGTAGTATGCAGTATGTAGTATGTAGTATGCAGTATGTAGTATGCAGTATGTAGTATGTAGTATGTAGTATGCAGTATGTAGTATGCAGTATGTAGTATGTAGTATGTAGTATGCAGTATGTAGTATGTAGTATGCAGTATGTAGTATGTAGTATGCAGTATGTAGTATGCAGTATGTAGTATGTAGTATGCAGTATGTAGTATGTAGTATGTAGTATGCGGTTTCGAACACAGCCTTTACCTTCTGAGGAGAGGATTTCCAGGGAATGACTGCTGTCACTGACGGTTGGTAGACCTGAATGCTAACTGCTTGGAAAACTGCAACATTTTCGTTGTTAGCTATGCTATGCTACGCTGTGCTAAACCCATCCTGAACCTAACCGTGCACCAACTGACCCTTCTGAACTCACTTCTCCGGTGGGGAAAATGCTGTTTGGAGGATTTTCTTGACCTTTGTCAGAGATTAGCTGGATGCTTTTTATAAAAAAAGGTATGAATCTTTAGCTTAGCTTCAGCTCTTTAGCTTAGCGTGTGTGGCTGCAGCTTACCTGCCATCCCATCGGCCTCTCTGGCCCCGGACAGGTAGTGCTCCTTGCGGTGATGCGGCTCTCCCAGCTTAAAGAGGTCCTCCAGCCTGAGGAACTGGCAGACGCCCTGCCAGATGGAGCCGCAGGCCACCAGCCTGTTCCCCGTGTAATCCACCAGCAGCAGCTTATTCACGTTATCTGAGTACTCCAGCCTGAGAGAGAACAGGGGGGCTGTTACAGGGGGCTGTTACAGGGGGGCTGTTACAGGGGGGCTGTCACAGGGGGGCTGTTACAGGGGGGCTGTCACAGGGGGGCTGTTACACAGGGGGGCTGTCACAGGTGGGCTGTCACACAGGGGGGCTGTCACACAGGTGGGCTGTCACAGGTGGGTTGTCACACAGGGGGGCTGTTACACAGGTGGGCTGTTACAGGGGGGCTGTTACAGGGGGGCTGTTACACAGGGGGGCTGTCACAGGGGGGCTGTTACACAGGGGGGCTGTTACAGGGGGGCTGTTACAGGTGGGCTGTTACAGGGGGGCTGTTACACAGGGGGGCTGTTACACAGGTGGGCTGTTACAGGGGGGCTGTTACAGGGGGCTGTTACAGTGGGGCTGTCACAGGGGGGCTGTCACAGGGGGGCTGTTACACAGGTGGGCTGTTACAGGGGGGCTGTTACACAGGGGGGCTGTTACAGGTGGGCTGTTACAGGGGGGCTGTTACACAGGGGGGCTGTTACACAGGTGGGCTGTTACAGGGGGGCTGTTACAGGGGGCTGTTACAGTGGGGCTGTCACAGGGGGGCTGTCACAGGGGGGCTGTTACACAGGTGGGCTGTTACAGGGGGCTGTTACACAGGTGGGCTGTTACAGGGGGCTGTTACAGTGGGGCTGTCACAGGGGGGCTGTTACAGGGGGGCTGTTACAGGGGGCTGTTACAGTGGGGCTGTCACAGGGGGGCTGTCACAGGGGGGCTGTTACACAGGTGGGCTGTTACAGGGGGCTGTTACAGTGGGGCTGTTACAGTGGGGCTGTCACAGGGGGGCTGTTACAGGGGGGCTGTTACAGGGGGTATGTTACAGGGGGGCTGTTACACAGGTGGGCTGTTACAGTGGGGCTGTCACAGGGGGGCTGTTAGAGGGGGCTGTTACAGGGGGGCTGTTACACAGGTGGGCTGTTACAGGGGGCTGTTACACAGGTGGGCTGTTACAGGGGGGCTGTCACAGGGGGGCTGTTACACAGTGGGGCTGTCACAGGGGGGCTGTTACAGGGGGCTGTTACAGGGGGGCTGTTACACAGGTGGGCTGTTACAGTGGGGCTGTCACAGGTGGGCTGTTACAGGGGGGCTGTTACAGGGGGGCTGTTACACAGGTGGGCTGTTACAGGGGGCTGTTACACAGGTGGGCTGTTACAGGGGGGCTGTCACAGGGGGGCTGTTACACAGTGGGGCTGTTACAGGGGGGCTGTTACACAGGGGGGCTGTTACACAGGTGGGCTGTTACAGGTGGGCTGTTACAGGGGGCTGTTACAGGGGGGCTGTCACAGGGGGGCTGTTACACAGGGGGGCTGTTACACAGGTGGGCTGTTACAGGTGGGCTGTTACAGGGGGCTGTTACAGGGGGGCTGTTACACAGGTGGGCTGTTACAGGGGGGCTGTCACAGGGGGGCTGTTACAGTGGGGCTGTCACAGGGGGGCTGTTACAGGTGGGCTGTCACAGGTGGGCTGTTACAGGGGGGCTGTTACAGGGGGGCTGTTACAGGGGGCTGTTACACAGGTGGGCTGTTACAGGGGGGCTGTCACAGGGGGGCTGTTACAGTGGGGCTGTTACACAGGTGGGCTGTTACAGGGGGGCTGTCACAGGGGGGCTGTTACAGGGGGGCTGTTACAGGGGGGCTGTTACAGTGGGGCTGTTACAGGGGGGCTGTTACAGGGGGCTGTTACAGGGGGCTGTTATAGGGGGGCTGTTACAGGGGGGCTGTTACAGGGGGCTGTCACACAGGGGGGCTGTCACAGGGGGGCTGTTACACAGGTGGGCTGTTACAGGGGGCTGTTACAGTGGGGCTGTCACAGGGGGGCTGTTACAGGGGGGCTGTTACAGGGGGCTGTTACAGGGGGGCTGTCACAGGGGGGCTGTCACAGGGGGGCTGTTACACAGGTGGGCTGTTACAGGGGGCTGTTACAGTGGGGCTGTTACAGTGGGGCTGTCACAGGGGGGCTGTTACAGGGGGCTGTTACAGGGGGGCTGTTACACAGGTGGGCTGTTACAGTGGGGCTGTCACAGGGGGGCTGTTAGAGGGGGCTGTTACAGGGGGGCTGTTACACAGGTGGGCTGTTACAGGGGGCTGTTACACAGGTGGGCTGTTACAGGGGGGCTGTCACAGGGGGGCTGTTACACAGGGGGGCTGTTACACAGGGGGGCTGTTACAGGGGGGCTGTTACACAGGGGGGCTGTTACACAGGGGGGCTGTTACACAGGGGGGCTGTCACAGGGGGGCTGTTACACAGGGGGGCTGTTACACAGGGGGGCTGTTACAGGGGGGCTGTTACAGGGGGGCTGTTACAGTGGGGCTGTTACAGGGGGGCTGTTACAGGGGGCTGTCACAGGGGGGCTGTTACAGGGGGGCTGTTACAGGGGGTATGTTACAGGGGGGCTGTTACAGGGGGGCTGTTACAGGGGGCTGTTACAGGGGGTATGTTACAGGGGGGCTGTTACAGGGGGGCTGTTACAGGGGGTATGTTACAGGGGGGCTGTTACAGGGGGCTGTCACAGGGGGGCTGTCACAGGGGGGCTGTTACAGGGGGGCTGTTACAGGGGGCTGTTACAGGGGGGCTGTTACAGGGGGGCTGTTACAGGGGGTATGTTACAGGGGGCTGTCACAGGGGGGCTGTTACAGGGGGGCTGTTACACAGGGGGGCTGTTACAGGGGGGCTGTTACAGTGGGGCTGTTACAGGGGGCTGTTACAGGGGGCTGTTATAGGGGGGCTGTTACAGGGGGGCTGTTACAGGGGGGCTGTTACAGGGGGCTGTCACACAGGGGGGCTGTTACAGGGGGCTGTCACAGGGGGCTGTTACAGGGGGCTGTTACAGGGGGGCTGTTACAGGGGGGCTGTTACACAGGGGGGCTGTTACAGGGGGGCTGTTACACAGGGGGGCTGTTACAGGGGGCTGTTACAGGTGGGCTGTCACAGGGGGGCTGTTACAGGGGGGCTGTTACAGGGGGTCTGTTACAGGGGGGCTGTTACAGGGGGCTGTTACAGGGGGGCTGTTACAGGGGGGCTGTTACACAGGGGGGCTGTTACACAGGGGGGCTGTTACAGGGGGGCTGTCACAGGGGGGCTGTTACACAGGGGGGCTGTTACAGGGGGGCTGTTACAGTGGGGCTGTTACAGGGGGGCTGTTACAGGGGGCTGTCACAGGGGGGCTGTTACAGGGGGGCTGTTACAGGGGGTATGTTACAGGGGGGCTGTTACAGGGGGCTGTTACAGGGGGTATGTTACAGGGGGGCTGTTACAGGGGGGCTGTTACAGGGGGTATGTTACAGGGGGGCTGTTACAGGGGGCTGTCACAGGGGGGCTGTCACAGGGGGGCTGTTACAGGGGGGCTGTTACAGGGGGGCTGTTACAGGGGGTATGTTACAGGGGGCTGTCACAGGGGGGCTGTTACAGGGGGGCTGTTACACAGGGGGGCTGTTACAGGGGGGCTGTTACACAGGGGGGCTGTTACAGGGGGGCTGTTACAGGGGGGCTGTTACAGTGGGGCTGTTACAGGGGGCTGTTACAGGGGGCTGTCACAGGGGGGCTGTTACAGGGGGTATGTTACAGGGGGGCTGTTACAGGGGGGCTGTTACAGGGGGGCTGTTACACAGGGGGGCTGTTACAGGGGGCTGTTACAGGGGGGCTGTTACAGTGGGGCTGTTACACAGGGGGGCTGTTACAGGGGGCTGTTACAGGGGGCTGTTACAGGGGGGCTGTTACACAGGGGGGCTGTTACAGGGGGCTGTTACAGGGGGCTGTTACAGGGGGGCTGTTACACAGGGGGGCTGTTACAGGTGGGCTGTCACAGGGGGGCTGTTACAGGGGGGCTGTTACACAGGGGGGCTGTTACAGGGGGCTGTTACACAGGGGGGCTGTTACAGGTGGGCTGTCACAGGGGGGCTGTTACAGGGGGGCTGTTACAGGGGGGCTGTTACACAGGGGGGCTGTTACAGGGGGGCTGTTACAGTGGGGCTGTTACAGGGGGGCTGTTACAGGGGGCTGTTACAGGGGGCTGTCACAGGGGGGCTGTTACAGGGGGGCTGTTACAGGGGGTATGTTACAGGGGGGCTGTTACAGGGGGTATGTTACAGGGGGGCTGTTACAGGGGGGCTGTTACAGGGGGCTGTCACAGGGGAGCTGTTACAGGTGGGCTGTCACAGGGGGGCTGTTACAGGGGGGCTGTTACAGGGGGGCTGTTACACAGGGGGGCTGTTACAGGGGGGCTGTTACAGGGGGCTGTTACAGGGGGGCTGTTACAGGGGGCTGTTACAGGGGGCTGTCACAGGGGGGCTGTTACAGGGGGGCTGTTACAGGGGGTATGTTACAGGGGGGCTGTTACAGGGGGGCTGTTACAGGGGGGCTGTTACAGGGGGTATGTTACAGGGGGGCTGTTACAGGGGGGCTGTCACAGGGGGGCTGTTACAGGGGGGCTGTTACAGGGGGTATGTTACAGGGGGGCTGTTACAGGGGGCTGTCACAGGGGGGCTGTTACAGGGGGGCTGTTACAGGGGGTATGTTACAGGGGGGCTGTTACAGGGGGGCGTTACAGGGGGCTGTTACAGGTGGGCTGTCACAGGGGGTATGTTACAGGGGGGCTGTTACAGGGGGCTGTTACAGGGGGGCTGTTACAGGGGGTATGTTACAGGGGGGCTGTTACAGGGGGCTGTTACAGGGGGGCTGTTACAGGGGGGCTGTTACACAGGGGGGCTGTTACAGTGGGGCTGTTACACAGGGGGGCTGTTACAGGGGGGCTGTTACACAGGGGGGCTGTTACAGGGGGCTGTTACAGGGGGGCTGTTACAGGGGGGCTGTTACAGTGGGGCTGTTACAGGGGGCTGTTACAGGGGGGCTGTTACAGTGGGGCTGTTACAGGGGGGCTGTTACACAGGGGGGCTGTTACAGGGGGGCTGTTACAGGGGGGCTGTTACAGTGGGGCTGTTACACAGGGGGGCTGTTACACAGGGGGGCTGTTACAGGGGGGCTGTTACAGTGGGGCTGTTACACAGGGGGGCTGTTACACAGGGGGGCTGTTACAGGGGGGCTGTTACAGGGGGCTGTTACAGGGGGGCTGTTACACAGGGGGGCTGTTACAGGGGGGCTGTTACAGGGGGCTGTTACAGGGGGCTGTTACAGGGGGGCTGTCACAGGGGGGCTGTTACAGGGGGGCTGTTACACAAGGGGGCTGTTACAGGGGGCTGTTACAGGGGGGCTGTTACAGGGGGCTGTTACAGGGGGCTGTTACAGGGGGGCTGTTACAGGGGGGCTGTCACAGGGGGGCTGTTACACAGGTGGGCTGTCACACAGGGGGGCTGTCACAGGGGGGCTGTTACAGGGGGCTGTTACAGGGGGGCTGTTACACAGGGGGGCTGTCACAGGGGGGCTGTCACACAGGTGGGCTGTCACACAGGGGGGCTGTTACAGGGGGTATGTTACAGGGGGGCTGTTACAGGGGGGCTGTCACAGGGGGGCTGTTACAGGGGGGCTGTTACAGGGGGTATGTTACAGGGGGGCTGTTACAGGGGGCTGTCACAGGGGGGCTGTTACAGGGGGGCTGTTACAGGGGGTATGTTACAGGGGGGCTGTTACAGGGGGGCGTTACAGGGGGCTGTTACAGGTGGGCTGTCACAGGGGGTATGTTACAGGGGGGCTGTTACAGGGGGCTGTTACAGGGGGGCTGTTACAGGGGGGCTGTTACAGGGGGCTGTTACAGGGGGGCTGTTACAGGGGGGCTGTTACACAGGGGGGCTGTTACAGTGGGGCTGTTACACAGGGGGGCTGTTACAGGGGGGCTGTTACACAGGGGGGCTGTTACAGGGGGCTGTTACAGGGGGGCTGTTACAGGGGGGCTGTTACAGTGGGGCTGTTACAGGGGGCTGTTACAGGGGGGCTGTTACAGTGGGGCTGTTACAGGGGGGCTGTTACACAGGGGGGCTGTTACAGGGGGGCTGTTACAGGGGGGCTGTTACAGTGGGGCTGTTACACAGGGGGGCTGTTACACAGGGGGGCTGTTACAGGGGGGCTGTTACAGTGGGGCTGTTACACAGGGGGGCTGTTACACAGGGGGGCTGTTACAGGGGGGCTGTTACAGGGGGCTGTTACAGGGGGGCTGTTACACAGGGGGGCTGTTACAGGGGGGCTGTTACAGGGGGCTGTTACAGGGGGCTGTTACAGGGGGGCTGTCACAGGGGGGCTGTTACAGGGGGGCTGTTACACAAGGGGGCTGTTACAGGGGGCTGTTACAGGGGGGCTGTTACAGGGGGCTGTTACAGGGGGCTGTTACAGGGGGGCTGTTACAGGGGGGCTGTCACAGGGGGGCTGTTACACAGGTGGGCTGTCACACAGGGGGGCTGTCACAGGGGGGCTGTTACAGGGGGCTGTTACAGGGGGGCTGTTACACAGGGGGGCTGTCACAGGGGGGCTGTCACACAGGTGGGCTGTCACACAGGGGGGCTGTTACAGGGGGCTGTCACAGGGGGGCTGTCACACAGGGGGGCTGTCACACAGGGGGGCTGTTACAGGGGTGCTGTCACACAGGGGGGCTGTTACAGGGGGGCTGTCACAGGGGGCTGTCACAGGGGGGCTGTTACAGGGGGGCTGTCACAGGGGGGCTGTCACAGGTGGGCTGTCACACAGGGGGCTATCACAGGGGGGCTGTCACACAGGGGGGCTGTCACAGGTGGGCTGTCACAGGTGGGCTGTCACACAGGGGGCTGTCACAGGGGGACTGTCACACAGGGGGGCTGTTACAGGGGGCTGTCACAGGGGGGCTGTTACAGGGGGGCTGTCACACAGGGGGCTGTCACAGGGGGACTGTCACACAGGGGGGCTGTTACAGGGGGCTGTCACAGGGGGGCTGTTACAGGGGGGCTGTCACAGGGGGGCTGTCACACGGGGGGCTGTCACACAGGGGGCTATCACAGGGGGGCTGTCACACGGGGGGCTGTCACACAGGTGGGCTGTCACAGGTGGGCTGTCACACAGGTGGGCTGTCACACAGGGGGGCTGTTACAGGTGGGCTGTCACAGGGGGGCTGTCACACAGGTGGGCTGTCACAGGGGGGCTGTCACACAGGTGGGCTGTCACAGGTGGGCTGTCACACAGGTGGGCTGTCACACAGGGGGGCTGTTACAGGTGGGCTGTCACAGGGGGGCTGTCACACAGGGGGGCTGTCACGCAGGGGGCTGTTACAGGTGGGCTGTCACACAGGTGGGCTGTCACACAGGGGGGCTGTTACAGGTGGGCTGTCACAGGGGGGCTGTCACACAGGTGGGCTGTCACACAGGGGGGCTGTCACACAGGGGGGCTGTTACAGGTGGGTTGTCACAGGGGGGCTGTCACACAGGGGGGCTTTTACAGGTGGGCTGTCACAGGGGGGCTGTCACACAGGGGGGCTGTTACAGGTGGGCTGTCACACAGGTGGGCTTTTACAGGTGGGCTGTCACAGGTCAGCTGTCACAGGTGGGCTGTTACAGGGGGGCTGTTACAGGTGGGCTGTTACAGGTGCGCTGTCACACAGGGGGCTGTCACAGGTGAGCTGTCACAGGTGGGCTGTCACAGGGGGGCTGTCACACAGGTGGGCTGTCACACAGGGGGGCTGTTACAGGTGGGCTGTCACAGGGGGGCTGTTACACAGGTGGGATGTCACAGGTCAGCTGTCACAGGTGGGCTGTTACAGGGGGGCTGTTACAGGGGGGCTGTTACAGGTGGGCTGTTACAGGTGGGCTGTCACACAGGTGGGCTGTCACAGGTGGGCTGTCACAGGGGGGCTGTTACAGGGGGGCTGTTACAGGTGGGCTGTTACAGGTGGGCTGTCACACAGGTGGGCTGTCACAGGTGGGCTGTCACAGGTGAGCTGTCACACAGGTGGGCTGTCACAGGTGGGCTGTCACACAGGTGGGCTGTCACACAGGGGGGCTGTTACAGGTGGGCTGTCACAGGGGGGCTGTCACACAGGTGGGATGTCACAGGTCAGCTGTCACAGGTGGGCTGTTACAGGGGGGCTGTCACAGGTGGGCTGTCACACAGGTGGGCTGTCACACAGGTGAGCTGTCACAGGTGGGCTGTCACAGGTGGGCTGTCACACAGGTGGGCTGTCACACAGGTGAGCTGTCACAGGTGGGCTGTCACACAGGGGGCTGTCACAGGTGAGCTGTCACAGGTGAGCTGTCACAGGTGGGCTGTCACACAGGTGGGCTGTCACACAGGGGGCTGTTACAGGTGGGCTGTCACAGGTGGGCTGTCACAGGTGGGCTGTCACACAGGTGAGCTGTCACAGGTGGGCTGTCACAGGTGGTCTGTCACACAGGTGAGCTGTCACAGGGGGGCTGTCACAGAGGTGGGCTGTCACAGGGGGGCTGTCACACAGGTGAGCTGTCACAGGGGGGCTGTCACACAGGTGGGCTGTCACAGGGGGGCTGTCACACAGGTGAGCTGTCACAGGTGGGCTGTCACAGGTGGTCTGTCACACAGGGGGGCTGTCACAGGTGGGCTGTCACACAGGGGGGCTGTCACACAGGGGGGCTGTCACACAGGGGGGCTGTTACAGGGGGGCTGTCACACAGGGGGGCTGTCACAGGGGGGCTGTCACACAGGGGGGCTGTTACACAGGGGGGCTGTTACAGGGGGGCTGTTACACAGGGGGGCTGTCACACAGGGGGGCTGTTACACAGGTGGGCTGTCACACAGGGGGGCTGTTACACAGGGGGGCTGTTACACAGGTGAGCTGTCACAGGGGGGCTGTCACACAGGGGGGCTGTCACAGGGGGGCTGTCACACAGGTGAGCTGTCACAGGTGGGCTGTCACAGGTGGGCTGTCACACAGGGGGGCTGTCACAGGTGGGCTGTCACACAGGGGGGCTGTCACAGGGGGGCTGTCACACAGGTGAGCTGTCACAGGTGGGCTGTCACAGGTGGGCTGTCACACAGGGGGGCTGTCACAGGTGGGCTGTCACACAGGTGAGCTGTCACAGGTGGGCTGTCACAGGTGGGCTGTCACAGGGGGGCTGTCACACAGGTGGGCTGTCACACAGGTGGGCTGTCACAGGGGGGCTGTCACACAGGTGAGCTGTCACAGGGGGGCTGTCACACAGGTGGGCTGTCACACAGGTGAGCTGTCACAGGTGGGCTGTCACAGGTGGGCTGTCACACAGGGGGGCTGTCACAGGGGGGCTGTCACACAGGTGAGCTGTCACAGGTGGGCTGTCACAGGTGGGCTGTCACACAGGGGGGCTGTCACAGGTGGGCTGTCACACAGGTGAGCTGTCACAGGTGGGCTGTCACAGGTGGGCTGTCACAGGGGGGCTGTCACACAGGTGGGCTGTCACACAGGTGGGCTGTCACAGGGGGGCTGTCACACAGGTGAGCTGTCACAGGGGGGCTGTCACACAGGTGGGCTGTCACAGGTGGGCTGTCACAGGGGGGCTGTCACACAGGTGGGCTGTCACACAGGTGGGCTGTCACAGGGGGGCTGTCACACAGGTGAGCTGTCACAGGGGGGCTGTCACACAGGTGAGCTGTCACAGGTGGGCTGTCACAGGGGGGCTGTCACACAGGTGGGCTGTCACACAGGTGGGCTGTCACAGGGGGGCTGTCACACAGGTGAGCTGTCACAGGGGGGCTGTCACACAGGTGGGCTGTCACACAGGTGAGCTGTCACACAGGTGGGCTGTCACAGGTGAGCTGTCACAGGGGGGCTGTCACACAGGTGGGCTGTCACAGGGGGGCTGTCACAGGTGGGCTGTCACAGGTGGGCTGTCACACAGGGGGGCTGTCACACAGGTGAGCTGTCACAGGGGGGCTGTCACACAGGTGAGCTGTCACAGGGGGGCTGTCACACAGGTGGGCTGTCACAGGGGGGCTGTCACACAGGTGAGCTGTCACAGGTGGGCTGTCACAGGTGGTCTGTCACACAGGGGGGCTGTCACAGGTGGGCTGTCACACAGGGGGGCTGTCACAGGGGGGCTGTCACACAGGGGGGCTGTTACAGGGGGGCTGTTACAGGGGGGCTGTCACACAGGGGGGCTGTCACACAGGGGGGCTGTTACAGGGGGGCTGTCACACAGGGGGGCTGTCACAGGGGGGCTGTCACACAGGGGGGCTGTTACAGGTGGGCTGTCACAGGGGGGCTGTCACACAGGGGGGCTGTCACACAGGGGGGCTGTCACACAGGGGGGCTGTCACACAGGGGGGCTGTTACAGGTGGGCTGTCACACAGGTGGGCTGTCACACAGGTGGGCTGTCACACAGGTTAGCTGTCACAGGTGGGCTGTCACACAGGGGGGCTGTCACACAGGTGGGCTGTCACACAGGTCAGCTGTCACAGGTGGGCTGTCACACAGGGGGGCTGTCACACAGGTGGGCTGTCACACAGGTCAGCTGTCACAGGTGGGCTGTCACAGGGGGGCTGTCACACAGGGGGGCTGTTACAGGTTAGCTGTCACAGGTGGGCTGTCACACAGGTGGGCTGTCACACAGGTGGGCTGTCACACAGGTTAGCTGTCACAGGTGGGCTGTCACACAGGGGGGCTGTCACACAGGTGGGCTGTCACACAGGTCAGCTGTCACAGGTGGGCTGTCACAGGGGGGCTGTCACACAGGTGGGCTGTCACAGGTGGGCTGTCACAGGTGGGCTGTCACAGGTGGGCTGTCACAGGGGGGCTGTCACACAGGTGGGCTGTCACAGGGGGCTGTCACAGGGGGGCTGTCACAGGGGGGCTGTCACACAGGTGGGCTGTCACACAGGTGGGCTGTCACAGGGGGGCTGTCACAGGGGGGCTGTCACACAGGTGGGCTGTCACACAGGTCAGCTGTCACAGGTGGGCTGTCACAGGGGGGCTGTCACACAGGTGGGCTGTCACAGGTGGTCTGTCACACAGGTGGGCTGTCACACAGGTCAGCTGTCACAGGGGGGCTGTCACAGGGGGGCTGTCACACAGGTGGGCTGTCACAGGTGGGCTGTCACACAGGGGGGCTGTCACAGGGGGGCTGTCACACAGGTGGGCTGTCACAGGTGGGTTGTCACACAGGTGGGCTGTCACACAGGTGGGCTGTCACACAGGGGGGCTGTCACACAGGTGGGCTGTCACACAGGGGGGCTGTCACAGGTGGGCTGTCACAGGTGGTCTGTCACACAGGTGGGCTGTCACACAGGGGGGCTGTCACAGGTGGGCTGTCACAGGGGGGCTGTCACACAGGTGGGCTGTTACACAGGGGGGCTGTCACAGGTGGGCTGTCACACAGGGGGGCTGTCACAGGTGGGCTGTCACACAGGGGGGCTGTTTCACAGGGGGGCTGTCACACAGGGGGGCTGTTTCACAGGGGGGCTGTTACAGGTGGGCTGTCACAGGGGGGCTGTCACACAGGGGGGCTGTTACAGGTGGGCTGTCACAGGGGGGCTGTCACACAGGGGGGCTGTCACACAGGGGGGCTGTCACACAGGGGGGCTGTCACAGGGGGGCTGTCACAGGGGGGCTGTCACACAGGGGGGCTGTTTCACAGGGGGGCTGTTACAGGTGGGCTGTCACAGGGGGGCTGTCACAGGGGGGCTGTCACACAGGTGGGCTGTCACAGGTGGGCTGTCACAGGGGGGCTGTTACAGGTGGGCTGTCACAGGTGGGCTGTCACAGGTGGGCTGTCACAGGTCAGCTGTCACAGGGGGGCTGTCACAGGTCAGCTGTCACACAGGTGGGCTGTCACAGGTCAGCTGTCACAGGGGGGCTGTCACAGGTCAGCTGTCACACAGGTGGGCTGTCACAGGTCAGCTGTCACAGGGGGGCTGTCACAGGTGGGCTGTCACAGGTGGGCTGTCACAGGTGGGCTGTTACAGGTGGGCTGTCACAGGTGGGCTGTCACAGGTGGGCTGTCACAGGTGGGATGTCACAGGTGGGCTGTCACAGGTGGGCTGTCACACAGGTGGGATGTCACAGGTGGGCTGTCACACAGGTGGGCTGTCACAGGTGGGCTGTCACACAGGGGGGCTGTTACAGGTGGGCTGTCACAGGGGGGCTGTCACACAGGGGGGCTGTTACAGGTGGGCTGTTACAGGTGGGCTGTCACAGGGGGGCTGTCACACAGGTGGGCTGTCACAGGGGGGCTGTCACAGGTGGGCTGTCACAGGGGGGCTGTCACACAGGTGGGCTGTCACAGGTGGGCTGTCACAGGGGGGCTGTCACAGGTGGGCTGTCACAGGGGGGCTGTCACAGGGGGGCTGTTACAGGGGGGCTGTCACACAGGTGGGCTGTCACAGGTGGGCTGTCACAGGGGGGCTGTTACAGGGGGGCTGTCACACAGGGGGCTGTTACAGGGGGCTGTTACAGGGGGCTGTTACAGGGGGGCTGTTACAGTGGGGCTGTTACACAGGGGGGCTGTTACAGGGGGCTGTTACAGGGGGCTGTTACAGGGGGGCTGTTACACAGGGGGGCTGTTACAGGGGGCTTTTACAGGGGGCTGTTACAGGTGGGCTGTCACAGGGGGGCTGTTACAGGGGGGCTTTTACACAGGGGGGCTGTTACAGGGGGGCTGTTACAGGGGGGCTGTTACAGGGGGCTGTTACACAGGGGGGCTGTTACAGGGGGCTGTTACAGGTGGGCTGTCACAGGGGGGCTGTTACAGGGGGGCTGTTACAGGGGGCTGTTACAGGGGGGCTGTTACAGTGGGGCTGTTACAGGGGGGCTGTTACAGGGGGGCTGTTACAGGAGGCTGTTACAGGGGGCTGTCACAGGGGGGCTGTTACAGGGGGTATGTTACAGGGGGGCTGTTACAGGGGGTATGTTACAGGGGGGCTGTTACAGGGGGGCTGTTACAGGGGGCTGTCACAGGGGGGCTGTTACAGGGGGGCTGTTACAGGGGGGCTGTTACACAGGGGGGCTGTTACAGGGGGGCTGTTACAGGTGGGCTGTCACAGGGGGGCTGTTACAGGGGGGCTGTTACAGGGGGGCTGTTACACAGGGGGGCTGTTACAGGTGGGCTGTTACAGGGGGCTGTTACAGGGGGGCTGTTACAGTGGGGCTGTTACAGGGGGGCTGTTACAGGGGGCTGTTACAGGGGGCTGTCACAGGGGGGCTGTTACAGGGGGGCTGTTACAGGGGGTATGTTACAGGGGGGCTGTTACAGGGGGTATGTTACAGGGGGGCTGTTACAGGGGGGCTGTCACAGGGGGGCTGTTACAGGGGGGCTGTTACAGGGGGTATGTTACAGGGGGGCTGTTACAGGGGGCTGTCACAGGGGGGCTGTTACAGGGGGGCTGTTACGGGGGTATGTTACAGGGGGGCTGTTACAGGGGGGCTGTTACAGGGGGGCTGTTACAGGGGGCTGTTACAGGGGGCTGTTACAGGTGGGCTGTCACAGGGGGTATGTTACAGGGGGGCTGTTACAGGGGGCTGTTACAGGGGGGCTGTTACAGGGGGTATGTTACAGGGGGGCTGTTACAGGGGGCTGTTACAGGGGGGCTGTTACACAGGGGGGCTGTTACAGTGGGGCTGTTACACAGGGGGGCTGTTACAGGGGGGCTGTTACACAGGGGGGCTGTTACAGGGGGCTGTTACAGGGGGGCTGTTACAGGGGGGCTGTTACAGTGGGGCTGTTACAGGTGGGCTGTCACAGGTGGGCTGTCACAGGTGGGATGTCACAGGTCAGCTGTCACAGGGGGGCTGTCACAGGTCAGCTGTCACAGGTGGGATGTCACAGGTGGGCTGTCACAGGTGGGCTGTCACAGGTGGGATGTCACAGGTGGGCTGTCACACAGGTGGGATGTCACAGGTCAGCTGTCACAGGTGGGCTGTCACAGGTGGGATGTCACAGGTGGGCTGTCACAGGGGGGATGTCACAGGTGGGCTGTCACAGGTGGGCTGTCACAGGTGGGATGTCACAGGGGGGCTGTCACACAGGGGGGCTGTCACAGGTGGGCTGTCACACAGGTGGGCTGTCACACAGGTGGGCTGTCACACAGGTGAGCTGTCACAGGTGGGCTGTCACAGGTGGGCTGTCACACAGGTGGGCTGTCACACAGGTGGTCTGTCACACAGGTGGGGGGGCTGTCACACAGGCTAGCTCCTTTAGCCAGAGCACGCTAGCTCCTTTAGCCAGAGCACGCTAGCTCCTTTAGCCAGCGCGAGATTGCAGGCACAATGGATCGGTTTTTAACTAAAAAAGGGCAAAAACCAGCACAAAAGCAAAAATACAACTCTTTATTCAGGTTCTGGTCATTTCTGCTCACCTGTGAGCGCAGGTCCTGACGCTGGGGGGGGGGTAGCAGTCGGCGTTGTCCTCCACGGGTCCGGTCACGTGACTCTTCAGCTCCATCAGGTCGTGCGACAGCTTCATCACGCGGTTGACGGCGCCCACGAACACCTCGCCCGTCCTCCGGTGGACGCTCAGGTGGGTGAGCGCGGTGTCGAAGGCCCTGTAGACCGCTCTGTCCGAGGGGGGGGGAGGGGTGGGAACAGCCGGGACAGCCAGGAGGAGGGCGGAGAGGAGGGGGAAGAGCAGCAGGGGGGGGGAGGGGAGCATGGTGGAGGGGTGGAGGAGGGGAGGAGGAGGGGAGGAGGGGAGGAGAGAAGAGCTGGCTGCAGGTCTGAGGAGGCGGCAGCTTCAGGTGGGCATGGCTGCACAGACAGAAACATCTCATCACAACATGTTCCTAAAGCAGAAATCAGACTTTTTACACAGATTCTGATCATTTCTGCAGAGTTTCAGGCCACTGAGACCCGTTTGTTTAGCTCAGAGATAATCATTAAGCGGCTCCTCAAGCTTTAAGTGGCGGCTCGCACCCGCATAGTAGCTTATAACAACAATATGCTAACAACAACAATACATTTTTTAATAACATACAGCGAATACTGCACAGTATTAAGTATTTTTATTAAAGGTGGGGTATGAGATGTTTTCTGGAGCATTTTTTAATCATATTGTCTGAAAACATCCTCACGACCCCATTGCACCCACTAAAATAGAATGTTTGGGAAAAAAAAGTAATATTTTAGTCCATTGTAGAGGGTGTAGCAAGAGGAAATGTCTGACCAGTAGAAGTAATGATGAGAGTTACTTCTATTGGATTCTGACACGCCAATCAACCGTCAGCCCCCCTCACCCCTCCCCCCTGCACGTTCACAGGCTCGTGACTCGTTCATGTGTTTTGAAGGCGTGGTTTCGAGGGGTGGGCTGAAGGGAGAGGCAAGGTTGTGTATTTTCAAAAATATAGCTTGCAGGAACCGTTTTTCCAAGATCTCAGACCCCACCTTTAAGTATTAATTAAGGCTTAATGTTGTTTCCTAAAGGGGGAACTGTTAGCCTAAACCTGGCAACGCAGCCCGCTTAAACCACCGTCACACTTGACCGCAGAGCACGCTAGCTCCTGTCTGACGTGCTCATCCTTTAGCCAGAGCACGCTAGCTCCTGTCTGACGTGCTCATCCTTTAGCCAGAGCACGCTAGCTCCTGTCTGACGTGCTCATCCTTTAGCCAGAGCACGCTAGCTCCTGTCTGACGTGCTCATCCTTTAGCCAGAGCACGCTAGCTCCTGTCTGACGTGCTCATCCTTTAGCCAGAGCACGCTAGCTCCTGTCTGACATGCTCATCCTTTAGCCAGAGCACGCTAGCTCCTGTCTGACATGCTCATCCTTTAGCCAGAGCACGCTAGCTCCTGTCTGACGTGCTCATCCTTTAGCCAGAGCACGCTAGCTCCTGTCTGACATGCTCATCCTTTAGCCAGAGCACGCTAGCTCCTGTCTGACATGCTCATCCTTTAGCCAGAGCACGCTAGCTCCTGTCTGACATGCTCATCCTTTAGCCAGAGCACGCTAGCTCCTGTCTGACATGCTCATCCTTTAGCCAGAGCACGCTAGCTCCTGTCTGACATGCTCATCCTTTAGCCAGAGCACGCTAGCTCCTGTCTGACATGCTCATCCTTTAGCCAGAGCACGCTAGCTCCTTTAGCCACCGCACGCTAGCTCCTTTAGCCAGCCCCAGATGCAGGCACAATAGATAATGGTTTTTAACTAAAAAAGGGCAAAAACCAGCACAGAAACCAGCACAGAAACCATGCTCATCCTGAATGTCTCACTATGATTACAACAACAAACTACAAATACAACATGAAGAAAGTCGAGGACATGCAGGCCAGCTTCCGCTCATCCCAGTATTAAGGTAAATGTGGTCTTAATTGAAAATGTATTGGCCGTGTTGTTTCTGTTTTTGTGGGATGTTTTATATGTAGAAATGCAGATTTACTAAAGGGGACTTTAGTATGTCGTGGTAAAAGTGGCTCTGCCCTTGATTTTGCTGCCAATGTGGAATAAATAGTGAGTATCACTGCTTTAGATGGAGACGACTCGGTTGGACCTGGTTGGTGCAGAAGCTTTAGAGTGAAGCTACCAGCATCATCAGTGACTCAAACTCAGTTTTAATGAGAAACTTTGAAAATAAAATCTATCCATCAAACATGAAGCCAGTTATTCTTTCTGAAGTAAACAGTAATCCTCTCAGTTCCAGCTCCTAAACCTACAGAGATGTTTACCAGAAACACACAGCGTGCACAGAGTGTGTGTGGGCGTGCACGTGCACAGTGTGTGTGATAGGCAGCTATTGATCTGTTTCCGTCTTCTCACTGATTCTCTGCTAAAGCTGGATGAGAGTTTCACTCCCGTCGAGCCAGCTGCTTCCACTCTGTTTGATTGACAGCTGTGATCACACACACGTGCACACAGATATGCACGTGCACGCTCGTCAATGCCTCCACAGTTTAGATGTAATCTGCAGCGGAGATAAAATGGAGGCTGTTCCATCAGCAGGGCGTGCCTGTGCGCGTCCCCGTGGGCGTGCACGTGGGATCTGAACCCTCAACCTCAGCAGCTTCACGGCAGCCGGACCGGACAGAGAGACGATAAAGACAAGGAAACGGGTTTATCCTCCGCAGGGTCAGGATCAGCAGAACTGGACTGAACAGGTGTCCTCCTCCCGTCGCCCTGACGACGGGTCGGGAGCTGGGTCCACCAGATTCTAGACGTTTAGTTTTGAGCCCAGTTGCCAAGCAAAAAGTCTCACAGAGACTCTCTCAGACTCTGAGACAGATCAGCTCATTAGTTAATCAGCTGAGCTCAGGGGAGTCGGGTCGACAGATGGCCCGACTGTGACTCCCGGATAGAGTTTCCCTGACTGGACTCGGGTTTCACGGGACCATCCATCGCCGCTCTGTGACACACGGAGCTTTAAAGACTCAGATTCAGCTCAGAACCGGGTCCGACACATTTGGGCCTGAAATGGGACTCTTTTAGGCTCATGAAACTCAGAGTCCTGAGCTGTGTTCCAAACCGCATACTTCTCCTACTACTCCTACTAACTTTCTGAGTTAGTATGCGAGTTTGAGTAAGCGAGAAGTTCCCGGATGCATCCTAGATTCTCTAAATATTGGGTATGCATCATGAGGTTACTACTCATACTCAAACTACCCAAGATGCAACGTAACGTGACGTCGCCGATCGTCATTTCCTGTCAAAACGGCAGTTTCAAGCTAGCTACAACGAGGGTAGGTTCACTTCCTGTTTTCAAAACAAAAGCACCATTGTATGGTAATGGCTTTCCCTTTGATAAAAGGCAACGGGTATTTTATTTTGTGAAATTAACAGGAAGTGCGTTAGCTCACTGCGGCTAGCTTTAGTAGCGTCGAATTCGTGGGAACAAAATTGTAAACAGCCGGTATTTTGTCAGGTTTTCAACACGTTGGGGATCTAAACGACTACTTTCTCACCTGAAAATGTTTCAAATGTTGCTAAAGTTTACAGAGTTTAGAGCTTAAGAGAAATCAGCTTCAGGCCAGCTGATTTCGGCTCGGGCAGGAGCCAAATGCATTGTGGGTAAACGCTCTGCATACTGTCTGATCCATGAGTATGCAGTATGTAGTATGTAGTATGTAGTATGCAGTATGTAGTATGTAGTATGCAGTATGCAGTATGCAGTATGCAGTATGTAGTATGCAGTATGCAGTATGCAGTATGCAGTATGTAGTATGCAGTATGCAGAATGTAGTATGCAGTATGTAGTATGCAGTATGTAGTATGCAGTATGTAGTATGCAGTATGCAGTATGTAGTATGCAGTATGTAGTATGCAGTATGCAGTATGCAGTATGTAGTATGCAGTATGCAGTATGCAGTATGTAGTATGCAGTATGCAGTATGTAGTATGCAGTATGTAGTATGCAGTATGCAGTATGTAGTATGCAGTATGCAGTATGTAGTATGCAGTATGTAGTATGCAGTATGTAGTATGCAGTATGCAGTATGTAGTATGTAGTATGCAGTATGCAGTATGCAGTATGTAGTATGCGGTATGCGGTATGTAGTATGCAGTATGCAGTATGCAGTATGTAGTATGCAGTATGCAGTATGTAGTATGCAGTATGCAGTATGTAGTATGTAGTATGCAGTATGCAGTATGTAGTATGCAGTATGCAGTATGCAGTATGTAGTATGCAGTATGCAGTATGTAGTATGCAGTATGTAGTATGCAGTATGCAGTATGCAGTATGCAGTATGTAGTATGCAGTATGTAGTATGCAGTATGTAGTATGCAGTATGCAGTATGTAGTATGCAGTATGCAGTATGTAGTATGTAGTATGCAGTATGTAGTATGTAGTATGCAGTATGTAGTATGCAGTATGTAGTATGCAGTATGTAGTATGTAGTATGCAGTATGCAGTATGTAGTATGCAGTATGCAGTATGCAGTATGTAGTATGCAGTATGCAGTATGCAGTATGTAGTATGCAGTATGCAGTATGCAGTATGCAGTATGTAGTATGCAGTATGCAGTATGCAGTATGTAGTATGCAGTATGCAGTATGTAGTATGTAGTATGCAGTATGCAGTATGCAGTATGTAGTATGCAGTATGTAGTATGCAGTATGCAGTATGTAGTATGCAGTATGTAGTATGCGGTTTCTAACACAGCCTTCATGTTGCATCCCCGGTTTCTACGGTGGCCCAGAAGGAACAAACCAAACGTTTTTACACAACCAACAGTTCTTCTGGTCAAAGACATGGAACAGAAGAAGGGTTTGTTCTTCTTCAGGCCTCAGCTCAAGCTCAGATTCTGGCTGCTGCTCGTCAACATTAATCAGGTTTGGTTAAGGTTCTGCTGTCACATCAGGAGATCTCTGACCTCTGCTTGTTTGGTAATTATGAGAGCTGTAATTATCTGAAGAGAGGAATCACACTCGATAAGAAGACTTTGATATTAACATGCGGCGACGTTACGAGGCTGGCTGTTAATCATCTGAGACTAATGTTGGTTTGATAAAAGCAGCTCAGACGCTGCTCAGATGGAAGCTCATCACCAAACTGTGAGTTTCATTTATATTTCCCTGTGGCTCCAAACGAATAAAGCTGCTCTTTCTGTCAGTGGAAATCTGAAAAGAAGGCTCTGCCTGCTCAGAACTCCCAGATCAGAAACAGAAACCTTTAACTTGTGATAAACTTTACAAATGAAAACAGATGCACCCGCTCATAAAAACACAGGAATGCAGCGAGGTACCAAGAGTTTGCTCATTACGGCTGCTTTCTCCTCACTGTGCCGGGGACAGCCGCTGTCAAGGGCGGATTATACTTCTGCGTCTGTCGTCTTGACGTGTTGCTTTGCTCTGGTCGCGAACCACTTTTCATGTTATGGTTCTGCAACCTCGGTCTGGAATTTCTCGGGACGCACAGCAGTTTCCCCTCGCGAGAATTTCGGTGGGCGGTGACGAGAACTTCGGCGGCGCCGGCGGAAGTGTTTATTTAAAAAAAAAAAAAAAAAGTGTATGCAAGATATGGATCTGGAGTTGCTCGACATCGAAGAAGAACAGCTTCTTTTATTGGAGTTGGAGAAAATGCAAAGGAGGAAGCCACACAGACAACCGGAAAGGCACACCGAGGACCAATCACAGCCGCTTTTGTCTGCGCACTTCCGTTGGTGGTCTGCGTGCGTCTGTCGCGTAGTCAGGATTTTTCTGAGGTGCACGACAACGCGCGCAGAGCCTCTGCGTGGGAGAGTGGTCAAAATTTTTACGCTCGAAGAGGCTCTGCGTCCGAGCGTCAGAGGCTTTGCGTCTGAAGCATAAATCAGCCTTTAGCCGCCGTTAGAATGCTGTTAGCTGCTGTTAGCTGCCTTTAGCCGCCGTTAGCTACCGTTAGCTGCTGTTAGAATGCTGTTAGCTGCTGTTAGAATGCTGTTAGCTGCCGTTAGCCGCCGTTAGCAGCTGTTAGAATGCCGTTAGCTGCTGTTAGAATGCTGTTAGCTGCCGTTAGCCGTCATTAGCTGCCGTTAGCCACCGTTAGAATGGCGTTAGCAGCTGTTAGAATGCTGTTAGCTGCCGTTAGCTGTCATTAGCTGCCGTTAGCCGCCGTTAGAATGCCGTTAGCAGCTGTTAGAATGCTGTTAGCTGCCGTTAGCCGCCGTTAGCAGCCGTAAGCTGTCGTTAGAATGCCGTTAGCCGCCGTTAGCTTTCACCTGACTCCAGGACCGTTGTCCTAAAACACCCAAAGAACACTCAGTGGGGTCACATGGCCCTGAAAGGATCGGATTATTGGCTAAATTACAATCTGACTGAGCTGAGCAAGGGTAATTCTCCTTGGATATCTGGTGGTGAATGAATGGGATCAGAGGCACAAAGCGTGTCATACCCCGGTATGATAGGTGGCGCTGTACCCATTCCAACTGTTGCTAATAGAGTCACTTCCTGTTGACCTCTTCACCACCAACAACAACAACAAACTCAGGCGTTGGAGAAAGATGGAGAACGCAGAGCCAGATGAAGCTACGTCCCTCTACATTTGGTCTGTGATGAGCTGCTTGTTGCACAAACTCGATGCCCAACGGAGCATTCTCCATCGCGTTGTTTGTTTCTTTCTGACAGCGACAACAACAGGAATATCGTCTCCTTTGACTTCCGGGAAAAAAATCTCCCAAATGCAGACACACACGGACGACAGGAGGTAGAAGGTGAATTTGTCTTGATTTATTTTGAAACTATAACAAAAAGCGTGGCCGAGCCAGAACACCATAAAGCTAAACTGATTAAGACCGTAAACTAGAACCCACAGAGACACCAGGGGGGAACTGACTGGTGAATGATTCCAGCTGAGGATCACAGGTGAGTCAGAGAAGCTAATGACCCAAACATGGAGTCTGAGGAAAATATGAGTGAGGATGTGAAACAAGAAACCTGCATGAGACCCACATGGAAACCTGTGAATGAATAACAATAAAGCCGAAAAGAAACAAAACACAGAAGAACCAAGACAAACCCTAACAGTCGGGACCTCGATCATCCGAAACCATCTCAAAGCCAAGCGGGGGCCAAGGACATTGTGGCGTTGCAACAATAGAGGCTAAGGTGCTGTTTACACAAAAACTCCGGCAAAAGTGGAGATTTTTTAAAAACTGCGTTTAGCGTTTGTGTAGAAACTGGTTGAAAGAGACAAAAACGGAGTTTTGGGCACTTGAGAATGAGGAGTTGTCGTCATAGTACAGAGCTCCGCCCCTGTCCGCCATGTTGGCAGGATGCTAGCGTGAGAACGCCATTCTCTCCGTTCGCTTACAGTGTACGCGTGTGTTTTTAAGTCAGTAAGTTTAAACAGTGCGGAATTGCAAGAACATGCCTGGAAATCACTGCTGTGTGAAGAACTGTACAGTACCTCACATGATACGTTTGGGAAACACAGGAACAACGAAGTTCTTCCTGTCAGCGGTTCTCTATTAGGCTTCTGATTGGCTTGTGTGGAATTCTCGTTGTTCTAACACTGCCACCGTCAGGCTGGGCGTAATTTAACAGCTCCTGATAGCGCTTTTATGCTGATCAATGTAGACGTGTTTTTTTTAAAAAACGGGGCTGTGTGCACCTAGCCTGGGCGAAAGCCGACTGTTGACTCTGTCAAACAGTCTGGGAAAACCCAAGAGGAATCCGTTTCCATGGAGGGCGGGACCTTACCCAGCAACTTAAATTCATTGGAGTAACGGAGTTCCCTTAACCAATCATAATGTTTAGAAATGACGTTGGTTATGCGCCGAGTTTCATGCTTACTCTCGCGAGGCTCTAGCTCGCGAATCACGCTTCCCACATCCGCTTTCATTATACCGGTACCATTTGATAAATCAAACTTTTCCCAAAGCCAGTTGGAAGGAGAGCTACGACATCCTTGCCACTAACAAAATTGAAGAGGCATTCCTCTTGCTCTCGTTTTAATTGTGTAATGCTCTCCAGAGCTGAGACAACTTCATGGATAGCTTCTAGCGTTCTTCCGTCGCCATGTTTATTTCCGCTGCGGTTGAACTACAATTATATGGACTACAATGGACTCCGCGCGTGAGTTCTGCGTCACCATTCGCAACTGTTTGCTGATTGGCAAAACACTGAGCGAACCGAGGTAGGGGGGTTGGGCCAGACTATGTGCGGAGCCAAAATCTTTGGGCGGAAGTACGTAGGATGGCGTCGCCAGACTAGTGTGCACCTACTTATTTTTGCAAACGAAGGTTAGAAAATATGCGTTTATCAAAATACCCGGGTATGTGTAAACAGCACCTAAGTTTAGCAAGAACTTAGAACTTTAGCATAACTTTCAGCCCAGTTATCTCGGGGTCTGAATCCGATCCGATCCAGTTCTTAGTCAGATTAAGGTGTCTACATGCACTTAATAACTCAGTCTGATTGTGATTTAGCCAATAATCCGATCCTTTCAGAGCCATGTGACCCCTCTGAGTGTTTGATGCCTCACCAGCAGCTTGGTTCCTTCTTGCTTTGGTCTCTAAGCGTGAAGTCCAAAATAAAACAAAATGTCAGAACTTTATCGTTGAAGAGCCGAAAAGCCGAACAGAGTTTTGGGAATTAGACAAAAGACTTCTCATTAGTCTGTTCTTTTAAAAGGTAAAACTAAAGTGGAGAACTGTTGGTTGTGGCCCCCCCTGGCCGTCCTGCCGGTTCCGACGCCCCCCCCGACCGTTCTGCCGGTTCTGACGCCCCCCCCGACCGTTCTGCCGGTTCCGACGCCCCCCCCGACCGTCCTGCCGGTTCCGACGCCCCCCCCGACCGTCCTGCCGGTTCTGACGCCCCCCCCGACCGTCCTGCCGGTTCTGACGCCCCCCCCCCTGACCGTCTTGCCGGTTCTGACGCCCCCCCCCCCTGACCGTCCTGCCGGTTCCGACGCCCCCTGGCCGTCCTGCCGGTTCCGACGCCCCCCCTGACCGTCCTGCCGGTTCTGACGCCCCCCCCCCCTGACCGTCCTGCCGGTTCCGACGCCCCCTGGCCGTCCTGCCGGTTCCGACGCCCCCCCTGACCGTCCTGCCGGTTCCGACGCCCCCTGGCCGTTCTGCCGGTTCTGACGCCCCCCCCCCCCTAGCCGTCCTGCCGGTTCTGACGCCCCCCCCTGACCGTCCTGCCGGTTCCGACACCCCCTGGCCGTTCTGCCGGTTCTGACGCCCCCCCCCCCCTAGCCGTCCTGCCGGTTCTGACGCCCCCCCCTGACCGTCCTGCCGGTTCCAACGCCCCCCCCTGGCCGTTCTGCCGGCTCCGACGCCCCCCCTGACCGTCCTGCCGGTTCCAACGCCCCCCCCTGGCCGTTCTGCCGGTTCCAACGCCCCCCCCTAGCCGTCCTGCCGGTTCTGACGCCCCCCCCTGGCCGTTCTGCCGGCTCCGACGCCCCCCCTGGCCGTCCTGCCGGTTCCAACGCCCCCCCCTGGCCGTTCTGCCGGTTCCGACGCCCCCCCTGGCCGTTCTGCTCTCAGCTCTTATCTGGGACCGCCTCGGACCACCCTGCAGCCGCTGTCAGCAGGAAGCTGCAGCACAATGAGTCTTTGTTGCAGCCTGAGATCCACACAGAGCCTCAGTCACAGAGCGGGGGGGTCAGGGGTCAGGGGAGGGTCAGGGGGAGGCAGATGGAGGTGATGGATGCTGGGGGGGGGGGTTGGTTTTATGGCTCCTGGTGGGCCGTCTGTGTCCCCTCATTCAGGAAAGTTACAGATTAACTGATTCTGAGTAGTTGATGAAGCCCTGAGATACGGAGCTGCGTTCAGACTGTATTACAGAGGACTAAACTGGACTGAACTGGACTGAACTGGACTGGACTGGACTGGAATAAACTGGACTGAACTGGACTGAACTGGACTGGACTGGAATAAACTGGACTGAACTGGACTGAACTAGACTGAACTGGACTGGACTGGACTGAACTAGACTGAACTGGACTAAACTGGACTAGACTGAACTGGACTAAACTGGACTGGACTGGACTAAACTGGACTAAACTGGACTGGACTGGACTGGACTAAACTGGACTGGAATAAACTGGACTGAACTGGACTGAACTATACTGAACTGGACTAAACTGGACTAAACTGGACTGGACTAAA
The DNA here is from genome assembly GCF_027942865.1 of Odontesthes bonariensis. Lineage (NCBI taxonomy): Eukaryota > Metazoa > Chordata > Actinopteri > Atheriniformes > Atherinopsidae > Odontesthes > Odontesthes bonariensis. Next base: position 1,569,324 of record NC_134515.1, read on the forward strand.
CTGGACTAAACTGGACTGGAATAAACTGGACTGAACTGGACTGAACTATACTGAACTGGACTGGACTGGACTAAACTGGACTGGACTAAACTGGACTAAACTGGACTGGAATAAACTGGACTAAACTGGACTAAACTGGACTGGACTAAACTGGACTGGACTAAACTGGACTGAACTGGACTGAACTAGACTGAACTGGACTAAACTGGACTGGACTGGACTAAACTGGACTAAACTGTATTATACTGGACTGGACTGTATCTCTGAGGTACTTTGAGGCGACTTTTGTGTGTTTTATAGATCAAACTAAATATAAATGTTGTTTTATAGATCAAACTAAATATAAATGTTGTTTTATAGATCAAACTAAATATAAATGTAATTTTCGCCTCCACCTTTTTGCTCAGCTTTGTTCTAACACCACAGAATAAAAGCATCTGGAGGTCAGGTATCCGTCTGATATCTGTTGGCAGAACTGACAGAAACCAGAATAAAGGGTAAAACAGGTGGAGGTCAGGTGTGTTATTTTACTCTACAGGCAGCATCTCTCATTAAAATGTAAGAAAACGTGTTTTAGCCTCAGTAACAAGTAAGATAAAAACCAAACTAGCCCAAAGACTTCAATACGAATCAGCAGAAAACCAAAAGTTACTGCAAGAAAAACCCGATTTTAAACTTTTAAAGCAGCAGGGACGGTTAAAAAGAGACAGAAAACTACAACAAATAAATAAAAACGACGGGTCGGATTCAGCCGTGTCACTTCCTGTAATTACAGAAACATAATGAGCTGAATTAATACGTCCACTTTAACTCAGCCAGCCTCTAATTACACACCACTGAGGCTAATGCTAACAGCTAACACGCCGTGCTGCGGGTCCCTGTCCATCTGTAAATCTGAGCGGAGCTGATGGTTACACGCTGCAGCTCGGCCACAATGAGACTCTGTTCATTCAACAACCGAGAGGAAGAAGAAGAAGAGGCTCCTGTTTGTCCACAACGCCGAGAGGAATCCACCGAATCCACCGAATCCATCTTCATTCTGCTGAGGCAGCAGTTCTGACTGAGGGAAACATTCATCTCAATGAGAACGCAGGAAATTCAGTTAATGAGCGAATGAAGCCGAGTCTCATTTCTGTGTTTTATTCCTGTTCATCACAAGTGAGAAATGTTTAGTTCTGCTGACCCAGCAGAAAAAAGCTTAAAGACGCCCGAATATTCTGTTAAACGTACAGCTACAAAGTTTTTGTCCCAACAACATCGGACAAAACAAAGACACAACAACAAAACAGAAAACCACGCTTCACGTGTTTTTGGTGAAGCATTCTGCACCTCAGGGCGCCATAAACTGCATTAAAACCACCAGCGTGATGCTAAAGAAATCCCAATAATATTCAAAAACACAGGATTAGCTCTACTAAGCTAACAGCTTTAGCACGAGCAGGATTAGCTCTGCTAAACTATAAGCTTTAGCAGGAGCAGGATTAGCTCTGCTAAGCTAACAGCTTTAGCACGAGCAGGATTAGCTCTAATAAGTTAACAGGTTTAGCACGAGCAGGATTAGCTCTGCTAAGTTAACAGCTTTAGCACGAGCAGGATTAGCTCTAATAAGTTAACAGCTTTAGCACGAGCAGGATTAGCTCTGCTAAGTTAACAGCTTTAGCACGAGAAGGATTAGCTCTGCTAAACTATAAGCTTTAGCACGAGCAGAATTAGCTCTGCTAAACTATAAGCTTTAGCACGAGAAGGATTAGCTCTGCTAAACTATAAGCTTTAGCACGAGAAGGATTAGCTCTGCTAAGCTAACAGCTTTAGCACGAGAAGTATTAGCTCTGCTAAGCTAACAGCTTTAGCACAAGCAGGATTAGCTCTGCTAAACTAACAGCTTTAGCACGAGTTTAGCACAATGCTGCCATGTTTTTTTAAAATAAAAAAATAAAAAATTCACTTATTCTAAATGAATTTCTATCATTTCCAGACACAAAATAAGCAGCTAAATTTCTCTCTGAGATTCTCACATTCTGAACCATTCAATCCAATTCAATTCACTTTTATCTTTCTAGCGTTAGACGTACAGATGTTTGAGCCGCTGCCTCACGGGAAAGTTAGACGTACAGATGTTTCTGCTGCTGCCTCACGGGAAAGTTAGACGTACAGATGTTTGAGCCGCTGCCTCACGGGAAAGTTAGACGTACAGATGTTTGAGCCGCTGCCTCACGGGAAAGTTAAACGTACAGATGTTTGAGCCGCTGCCTCACGGGAAAGTTAAACGTACAGATGTTTGAGCCGCTGCCTCACGGGAAAGTTAAACGTACAGATGTTTGAGCCGCTGCCTCACGGGAAAGTTAGACGTACAGATGTTTCTGCTGCTGCCTCATGGGAAAGTTAGACGTACAGATGTTTGAGCCGCTGCCTCACGGGAAAGTTAAACGTACAGATGTTTGAGCCGCTGCCTCACGGGAAAGTTAAACGTACAGATGTTTGAGCCGCTGCCTCACGGGAAAGTTAAACGTACAGATGTTTGAGCCGCTGCCTCACGGGAAAGTTAGACGTACAGATGTTTCTGCTGCTGCCTCATGGGAAAGTTAGACGTACAGATGTTTGAGCCGCTGCCTCACGGGAAAGTTAAACGTACAGATGTTTGAGCCGCTGCCTCACGGGAAAGTTAGACGTACAGATGTTTCTGCTGCTGCCTCATGGGAAAGTTAGACGTACAGATGTTTGAGCCGCTGCCTCACGGGAAAGTTAAACGTACAGATGTTTGAGCCGCTGCCTCACGGGAAAGTTAGACGTACAGATGTTTGAGCCGCTGCCTCACGGGAAAGTTAAACGTACAGATGTTTCAGCCGCTGCCTCACTGGAAAGTTAGACGTACAGATGTTTGAGCCGCTGCCTCACGGGAAAGTTAAACGTACAGATGTTTCTGCTGCTGCCTCACGGGAAAGTTAGACGTACAGATGTTTGAGCCGCTGCCTCACGGGAAAGTTAGACGTACAGATGTTTGAGCCGCTGCCTCACTGGAAAGTTAGACGTACAGATGTTTGAGCCGCTGCCTCATGGGAAAGTTAAACGTACAGATGTTTGAGCCGCTGCCTCACGGGAAAGTTAAACGTACAGATGTTTCAGCCGCTGCCTCACGGGAAAGTTAGACGTACAGATGTTTGAGCTGTTGCCTCATGGGAAACTTAAACGTACAGATGTTTCAGCCGCTGCCTCACGGGAAAGTTAGACGTACAGATGTTTCTGCTGCTGCCTCACGGGAAAGTTAAACGTACAGATGTTTGAGCCGCTGCCTCACGGGAAAGTTAAACGTACAGATGTTTCTGCTGCTGCCTCACGGGAAAGTTAGACGTACAGATGTTTGAGCTGCTGCCTCACGGGAAAGTTAGACGTACAGATGTTTGAGCTGCTGCCTCACGGGAAAGTTAGACGTACAGATGTTTGAGCCGCTGCCTCACGGGAAAGTTAGACGTACAGATGTTTCTGCTGCTGCCTCACGGGAAAGTTAAACGTACAGATGTTTGAGCCGCTGCCTCACGGGAAAGTTAGACGTACAGATGTTTGAGCTGCTGCCTCACGGGAAAGTTAGACGTACAGATGTTTGAGCCGCTGCCTCACGGGAAAGTTAAACGTACAGATGTTTCTGCTGCTGCCTCACGGGAAAGTTAGACGTACAGATGTTTGAGCTGCTGCCTCACGGGAAAGTTAAACGTACAGATGTTTGAGCCGCTGCCTCACGGGAAAGTTAGACGTACAGATGTTTCTGCTGCTGCCTCATGGGAAAGTTAAACGTACAGATGTTTGAGCCGCTGCCTCACGGGAAAGTTAAACGTACAGATGTTTCAGCCGCTGCCGCCTCACGGGAAAGTTAAACGTACAGATGTTTGAGCCGCTGCCTCACGGGAAAGTTAGACCTACAGATGTTTCTGCTGCTGCCTCATGGGAAAGTTAAACGTACAGATGTTTGAGCCGCTGCCTCACGGGAAAGTTAAACGTACAGATGTTTGAGCTGTTGCCTCACGGGAAACTTAAACGTACAGATGTTTGAGCCGCTGCCTCACGGGAAAGTTAGACGTACAGATGTTTCAGCCGCTGCCTCACGGGAAAGTTAGACGTACAGATGTTTGAGCTGCTGCCTCACGGGAAAGTTAGACGTACAGATGTTTGAGCCGCTGCCTCACGGGAAACTTAAACGTACAGATGTTTGAGCTGCTGCCTCACGGGAAAGTGAAACGTACAGATGTTTCAGCCGCTGCCTCACGGGAAAGTGAAACGTACAGATGTTTGAGCCGCTGCCTCACGCGAAAGTTAGACGTACAGATGTTTCTGCTGCTGCCTCACGGGAAAGTTAGACGTACAGATGTTTCAGCCGCTGCCTCACGGGAAAGTGAAACGTACAGATGTTTCAGCCGCTGCCTCACGCGAAAGTTAGACGTACAGATGTTTCTGCTGCTGCCTCATGGGAAAGTTAAACGTACAGATGTTTGAGCCGCTGCCTCACGGGAAAGTTAGACGTACAGATGTTTCAGCCGCTGCCTCACGGGAAAGTTAGACGTACAGATGTTTGAGCCGCTGCCTCACGGGAAAGTTAGACGTACAGATGTTTCTGCTGCTGCCTCATGGGAAAGTTAAACGTACAGATGTTTCTGCTGCTGCCTCACGGGAAAGTTAAACGTACAGATGTTTGAGCCGCTGCCTCACGGGAAAGTTAAACGTACAGATGTTTGAGCTGCTGCCTCACGGGAAAGTTAGACGTACAGATGTTTCTGCTGCTGCCTCATGGGAAAGTTAAACGTACAGATGTTTGAGCCGCTGCCTCACGGGAAAGTTAGACGTACAGATGTTTCTGCTGCTGCCTCACGGGAAAGTTAGACGTACAGATGTTTCTGCTGCTGCCTCACGGGAAAGTTAGACGTACAGATGTTTGAGCCGCTGCCTCACTGGAAAGTTAAACGTACAGATGTTTGAGCCGCTGCCTCATGGGAAAGTTAAACGTACAGATGTTTGAGCCGCTGCCTCACGGGAAAGTTAAGCGTACAGATGTTTGAGCCGCTGCCTCACGGGAAAGTTAAACGTACAGATGTTTGAGCCGCTGCCTCACGGGAAAGTTAAACGTACAGATGTTTGAGCCGCTGCCTCACGGGAAAGTTAAACGTACAGATGTTTCTGCTGCTGCCGCCTCCCGGGAAAGTTAAACGTACAGATGTTTCTGCTGCTGCCTCATGGGAAAGTTAAACGTACAGATGTTTGAGCCGCTGCCTCACGGGAAAGTTAAACGTACAGATGTTTGAGCTGTTGCCTCACGGGAAACTTAAACGTACAGATGTTTGAGCCGCTGCCTCACGGGAAACTTAAACGTACAGATGTTTGAGCCGCTGCCTCACGGGAAAGTTAGACGTACAGATGTTTCAGCCGCTGCCTCACGGGAAAGTTAGACGTACAGATGTTTCAGCCGCTGCCTCACGGGAAAGTTAGACGTACAGATGTTTGAGCCGCTGCCTCACGGGAAACTTAAACGTACAGATGTTTGAGCTGTTGCCTCACGGGAAAGTTAAACGTACAGATATTTGAGCCGCTGCCTCACGGGAAAGTTAGACGTACAGATGTTTGAGCCGCTGCCTCACGGGAAAGTTAGACGTACAGATGTTTCTGCTGCTGCCTCACGGGAAAGTTAGACGTACAGATGTTTCTGCTGCTGCCTCATGGGAAAGTTAAACGTACAGATGTTTGAGCCGCTGCCTCACGGGAAAGTTAAACGTACAGATGTTTGAGCTGTTGCCTCACGGGAAACTTAAACGTACAGATGTTTCAGCCGCTGCCTCACGGGAAAGTTAGACGTACAGATGTTTCAGCCGCTGCCTCACGGGAAAGTTAGACGTACAGATGTTTCAGCCGCTGCCTCACGGGAAAGTTAGACGTACAGATGTTTCAGCCGCTGCCTCACGGGAAAGTTAGACGTACAGATGTTTGAGCCGCTGCCTCACGGGAAACTTAAACGTACAGATGTTTGAGCCGCTGCCTCACGGAAAAGTTAGACGTACAGATGTTTCTGCTGCTGCCTCATGGGAAAGTTAGACGTACAGATGTTTCTGCTGCTGCCTCATGGGAAAGTTAGACGTACAGATGTTTCTGCTGCTGCCTCACGGGAAAGTTAGACGTACAGATGTTTGAGCCGCTGCCTCATGGGAAACTTAAACGTACAGATGTTTGAGCCGCTGCCTCACGGGAAAGTTAGACGTACAGATGTTTCTGCTGCTGCCTCATGGGAAAGTTAGACGTACAGATGTTTCTGCTGCTGCCTCACGGGAAAGTTAGACGTACAGATGTTTCAGCCGCTGCCTCACGGGAAAGTTAGACGTACAGATGTTTCAGCCGCTGCCTCACGGGAAAGTTAGACGTACAGATGTTTGAGCCGCTGCCTCACGGGAAACTTAAACGTACAGATGTTTGAGCCGCTGCCTCACGGAAAAGTTAGACGTACAGATGTTTCTGCTGCTGCCTCATGGGAAAGTTAGACGTACAGATGTTTCTGCTGCTGCCTCACGGGAAAGTTAGACGTACAGATGTTTGAGCCGCTGCCTCATGGGAAACTTAAACGTACAGATGTTTGAGCCGCTGCCTCACGGGAAAGTTAGACGTACAGATGTTTCTGCTGCTGCCTCATGGGAAAGTTAGACGTACAGATGTTTCTGCTGCTGCCTCACGGGAAAGTTAGACGTACAGATGTTTCAGCCGCTGCCTCACGGGAAAGTTAGACGTACAGATGTTTCAGCCGCTGCCTCACGGGAAAGTTAGACGTACAGATGTTTGAGCCGCTGCCTCACGGGAAACTTAAACGTACAGATGTTTGAGCCGCTGCCTCACGGAAAAGTTAGACGTACAGATGTTTCTGCTGCTGCCTCATGGGAAAGTTAGACGTACAGATGTTTCTGCTGCTGCCTCATGGGAAAGTTAGACGTACAGATGTTTCTGCTGCTGCCTCACGGGAAAGTTAGACGTACAGATGTTTGAGCCGCTGCCTCATGGGAAACTTAAACGTACAGATGTTTGAGCCGCTGCCTCACGGGAAAGTTAGACGTACAGATGTTTCTGCTGCTGCCTCATGGGAAAGTTAGACGTACAGATGTTTCTGCTGCTGCCTCACGGGAAAGTTAGACGTACAGATGTTTGAGCCGCTGCCTCACGGGAAACTTAAACGTACAGATGTTTGAGCCGCTGCCTCACGGAAAAGTTAGACGTACAGATGTTTCTGCTGCTGCCTCATGGGAAAGTTAGACGTACAGATGTTTCTGCTGCTGCCTCATGGGAAAGTTAGACGTACAGATGTTTCTGCTGCTGCCTCACGGGAAAGTTAGACGTACAGATGTTTGAGCCGCTGCCTCATGGGAAACTTAAACGTACAGATGTTTGAGCCGCTGCCTCACGGGAAAGTTAGACGTACAGATGTTTCTGCTGCTGCCTCATGGGAAAGTTAGACGTACAGATGTTTCTGCTGCTGCCTCACGGGAAAGTTAGACGTACAGATGTTTCAGCCGCTGCCTCACGGGAAAGTTAGACGTACAGATGTTTCAGCCGCTGCCTCACGGGAAAGTTAGACGTACAGATGTTTGAGCCGCTGCCTCACGGGAAACTTAAACGTACAGATGTTTGAGCCGCTGCCTCACGGAAAAGTTAGACGTACAGATGTTTCTGCTGCTGCCTCATGGGAAAGTTAGACGTACAGATGTTTCTGCTGCTGCCTCACGGGAAAGTTAGACGTACAGATGTTTCAGCCGCTGCCTCACGGGAAAGTTAGACGTACAGATGTTTCAGCCGCTGCCTCACGGGAAAGTTAGACGTACAGATGTTTGAGCCGCTGCCTCACGGGAAACTTAAACGTACAGATGTTTGAGCCGCTGCCTCACGGAAAAGTTAGACGTACAGATGTTTCTGCTGCTGCCTCATGGGAAAGTTAGACGTACAGATGTTTCTGCTGCTGCCTCATGGGAAAGTTAGACGTACAGATGTTTCTGCTGCTGCCTCACGGGAAAGTTAGACGTACAGATGTTTGAGCCGCTGCCTCATGGGAAACTTAAACGTACAGATGTTTGAGCCGCTGCCTCACGGGAAAGTTAGACGTACAGATGTTTCTGCTGCTGCCTCATGGGAAAGTTAGACGTACAGATGTTTCTGCTGCTGCCTCACGGGAAAGTTAGACGTACAGATGTTTGAGCCGCTGCCTCATGGGAAAGTTAAACGTACAGATGTTTGAGCCGCTGCCTCACGGGAAAGTTAAACGTACAGATGTTTGAGAAGTTAAAGTTATACTATACAAAATTATTGTTTTTAAATATAGACCACGGCCAGAAAACACCCAAAATATAGCTACAAAGTTTTGTCCCAACAACATCGGACAAAACCCACAAAAGACACAACAACAAAACAGAAAACCACGCTTCACGTGTTTTTGGTTAAACATTCTGCACCTCAGGGCGCCATTAAAAGAGCATTAAAACCACCAGCGTGATGCTAAAGAAATCACATTAACATTCAAAAACACAACGATCTGTTGGCAGGATTAGCTCTGCTAAGCTAACAGCTTTAGCACGAGTTCAGATGCTGCCATGTTTAAGTTTTTCACTTTTTCTAAATTAATTTTTATCGTTTCCAGGCACAAAATAAGCAGCTAAATTTCATTAGTTTCTCTCTGAGATTCTAACATTCTGAACCATTCAATCCAATTAAATTCACTTTTATCTTTCCAGCGTCAAATCACAACAAAAGTCACCTCAGGGCGACGGTCCAATTTAAACCAAGAAAGGAAGAAACCTCCATCAGAACCAGAAGCTGATAATAATGAGGCTGGTGGTCATAATGATGGCTGATCCGTGTTTATTTACCGTTATTAAACCTGCATTTCTGATACAGACTTCAGTTTAAATGAGCATAACGTTTGTTTTACTCAGGAAATGTGTCACCTGCTCTCACTTGCTTTCATACTTTTCTTTCTGTTTGTTTCTTTATGTCAGATACATTTCTTATCAACGGAAAAAAACACTTTTTTTTAAATCTAATTTCATGTTTCTGCTTTTTAACCATAAAAGTGTAAAAAAGTAAGAAGAAAAACAAAGAAATGATCAGCTGACAGACAGTCCTGCAGTGTTTATCTGCACAGATCTGATTCCTTCGGCCTCTGAGCGACGGAGCGATGTTTGTTTAACTAAACGCTAAAACCAACATGGCCGCCGCTGTAACCGCTCAGGGTCAGACGTGTTTTGTGTTCAGCGTTTCTGGTTTCCATCAGCTGATCCATTAAATCAAAAACCATTAACATCACACACACACACACACACACTTTTTCCCTCTAATGAAATAACGGTCAGATAAACTGATGTGTGTGGCCTGCGTACATGGACGCCACACAAAGCTGCAGCTCCATACGCATCACTGCGAGCTAACACACCAACAAACATAATAACGTTAAACGTCTTGTTCAGAATTTAGTTGAATAAATATTTTGTTGTTAAATATTCAGATTTTACACGATCTACTGAACTGAATAGAAAAACTAAATCACTTGAAACTTGACAGCTAAAGACAGAATGAGGCTAACTCCACAGCTAACAGAAGCTAGCTGTGGAGTTAGCCGCAGTTAAGAGAAACCGAGCCATTTATTTTCCCCGTTTGTCAACTTTAAATTTAACAAATTTACTTTTAAAAAGTTCATCCTTTGTTCACATTTTAAAAATGAGATGGGAGAATGTGAGCAACAGTTAAACACTGCTAAAAGTCGCTAGCTTAGCAGATCTAGTCCTGCGACCGAACAGATCTCCAGCATCGCTTCTTTTTGTTTTTAAATCGCAGGAACTTGATGTGATTTGGTGCCCAAATCATCTTTAACATCATATAACCTACTTATATGTAGAACATGTTGTTGTATGGCGTTCATTTCAATATAAATATTAAAACAGACCGATCAGAAAGGCCAGCATCCAGCATGTAAACATGAGTTAGCCCAGTTAGCGGTTCGGTGGGCAGCTGATAGTCCCAGGTCCCTGACACTTCTGGACCTAATTGTAGACACTTGGGCTGTGTTCCAAACCGCATACTTCTCCTACTACTCCTACTAACTTTCTGAGTTAGTATGCGAGTTTGAGTAAGCAGAAGTTCCCGGATGCATACTAGATTCTCCTAAATGTTGGGTATGCATCATGAGGTTACTACTCGTACTCAAACTACCCAAGATCCAACGTAACGTGACGTCGCCGATCGTCATTTCCTGTCAAAACGTCAGTTTCAAGCTCGCTACAACGAGGGTAGGTTCACTTCCTGTTTTCAAAACAAAAGCACCAATTGTATCGTAATGGCTTTCCCTATGATAAAAGGCAACGGGTATTTTATTTTGTGAAAATAACAGGAAGTGCAGTATGCAGTATGTAGTATGTAGTATGGAAGTATGTAGTATGTAGTAAGTAGTATGCAGTATGTAATATGTAATATGTAGTATGTAGTATGCAGTATGCAGTATGCAGTATGTAGTATGGAAGTATGTAGTATGCAGTATGGTAGTAAGCAGTATGCAGTATGTAGTAAGCAGTATGTAGTAAGCAGTATGTAGTATGCAGTATGGAAGTATTGAAGTATGCAGTATGTAGTATGTAGTATGTAGTATGCAGTATGTAGTATGTAGTATGCAGTATGGAACATGTAGTATGTAGTATGCAGTATGAAGTATGTAGTATGCAGTATGTAGTATGTAGTATGCAGTATGGAAGTATGTAGTATGTAGTATGTAGTATGCAGTATGCAGTATGTAGTATGCAGTATGCAGTATGGAAGTATGCAGTATGGAAGTATGTAGTATGCAGTATGTAGTAAGCAGTATGTAGTATGTAGTAAGCAGTATGTAGTATGTAGTATGTAGTATGCAGTATGGAAGTATGTAGTATGCAGTATGTAGTATGCAGTATGCAGTATGTAGTATGCAGTATGTAGTATGCAGTATGGAAGTATGCAGTATGTAGTATCCAGTATGTAGTATGCAGTATGTAGTATGCAGTATGTAGTATGTAGGATGTAGTATGTAGTATGCAGTATGCAGTATGTAGTATGCAGTATGTAGTATGCAGTATGTAGTATGTAGTATGTAGTATGCAGTATGTAGTATGTAGTATGTAGTATGCAGTATGCAGTATGTAGTATGCAGTATGTAGTATGCAGTATGCAGTATGCAGTATGTAGTATGCAGTATGCAGTATGCAGTATGTAGTATGCAGTATGTAGTATGCAGTATGTAGTGTGTAGTATGCAGTATGCAGTATGTAGTATGCAGTATGTAGGATGTAGTATGCAGTATGCAGTATGTAGTATGTAGTATGCAGTATGTAGGATGTAGTATGCAGTATGTAGGATGTAGTATGCAGTATGTAGGATGCAGTATGTAGTATGCAGTATGTAGGATGTAGTATGCAGTATGTAGGATGTAGTATGCAGTATGCAGTATGTAGTATGCAGTATGTAGTGTGTAGTATGCAGTATGCAGTATGTAGTATGCAGTATGTAGGATGTAGTATGCAGTATGCAGTATGTAGGATGTAGTATGCAGTATGTAGGATGTAGTATGCAGTATGTAGTATGTAGTATGCAGTATGTAGTATGTAGTATGCAGTATGCAGTATGTAGTATGCAGTATGTAGGATGTAGTATGCAGTATGTAGGATGCAGTATGTAGTATGCAGTATGCAGTATGTAGTATGTAGTATGCAGTATGTAGGATGCAGTATGTAGTATGCAGTATGTAGGATGTAGTATGCAGTATGTAGGATGTAGTATGCAGTATGCAGTATGTAGTATGCAGTATGTAGTGTGTAGTATGCAGTATGCAGTATGTAGTATGCAGTATGTAGTGTGTAGTATGCAGTATGCAGTATGTAGTATGCAGTATGTAGGATGTAGTATGCAGTATGCAGTATGTAGTATGTAGTATGTAGTGTGTAGTATGCAGTATGCAGTATGTAGTATGCAGTATGTAGGATGTAGTATGCAGTATGCAGTATGCAGTATGTAGTATGCAGTATGTAGTGTGTAGTATGCAGTATGCAGTATGTAGTATGCAGTATGTAGGATGTAGTATGCAGTATGCAGTATGTAGTATGTAGTATGTAGTGTGTAGTATGCAGTATGCAGTATGTAGTATGCAGTATGTAGGATGTAGTATGCAGTATGCAGTATGCAGTATGTAGTATGCAGTATGTAGGATGTAGTATGCAGTATGTAGGATGCAGTATGTAGTATGCAGTATGTAGTATGTAGTATGCATTTCGAACACAGCCCTGGTCTGAACTGACAGAATTAATCTGGTAAAGCTCCATCATATTCACCCGGTTGGTCTTTATCTCTGAGGCATGGAGTCCGGCACCATCTCGCACCGCTAATGTCTCCAATCAGCGTTCACTCTGAGGCTCTTTGTGACCTCAGGGAGGATGGATACATCGCTCAGGGCGGTTAAACACGGCGTGACTCGGCCGTCGGTCACGGGAATAAAAACTGTGTTTGGCTTTTCTGTCAGGGCGGCTCTGATATATGGAGAGGTCAAAGGTCGCCCCAGCTGTCCGCCGGATGAATGGCTTCCCTGGTAGTTTGTGTGTTTACAGTTCTGAGTCTGTTTGGCTCCGACGGGGAAGATTTTCTGCTTCGGTTTATTAAAAAAATAAAAAAAACGAGGGAAAACGTAAACAGATTTTTCGGTAAACTGACCAAAACCAAAGGATGGAATGCTGGAAATGTTCTTCCTCAGAGGTGCTGCTGGGGACAGAATGTCTTTCTCAGAGATGTTTACGTGGGATTCTGACCTCGGTCGGTCGGCTCCTGGAGCACCGAACACTCAACGCCCCAACGGCTGCTGGGAACCAAAAAGCTAAAGATTCGTTCAACTGGCCCCAAAGTGCAGAATGAGCCTGAAATACCAACAAAATACCATCAAAATACCATCAAAATACCAACAAAATACCATCAAAATACCAACAAAATACCAACAAAATACCATCAAAATACCATCAAAATACCAACAAAATACCATCAAAATACCAACAAAATACCATCAAAATACCATCAAAATACCAACAAAATACCATCAAAATACCAACAAAATACCAACAAAATACCATCAAAATACCAACAAAATACCATCAAAATACCAACAAAATACCAACAAAATACCATCAAAATACCATCAAAATACCAACAAAATACCATCAAAATACCAACAAAATACCAACAAAATACCATCAAAATACCATCAAAATACCAACAAAATACCATCAAAATACCAACAAAATACCAACAAAATACCATCAAAATACCATCAAAATACCATCAAAATACCAACAAAATACCAACAAAATACCAACAAAATACCATCAAAATACCATCAAAATACCATCAAAATACCAACAAAATACCAACAAAATACCAACAAAATACCATCAAAATACCATCAAAATACCATCAAAATACCAACAAAATACCAACAAAATACCAACAAAATACCATCAAAATACCATCAAAACACCGGCATCCCAACCTGTTGGTCACTGCTGGGCAGGAGAAACATCACAAAGCAACACCAGAACATTAAGTTGGATCTGAAAAGAAACTGATTTAGTGTCTGAAAAAGCATTAAAGTTGGGAGCCTTGAAGCATAATGAAGCCGGTGGACGGGTAAAGTTGTATTATTCACCCTTCTTTTGCACTAATGAACTGTGGAACATTTCAGCGAGGATGGCTGTGATGGGAGTTCCTGTAGTGAACCCTTTTCATTGATCACAAGCCTGAGCTGTTATTTCACTCTGAAAAACGTCTTTTTTTTTACATGCATTTATGCTTTTTTCTGCCTTTAAAACATGTTTTCATGAAGATTTCATGCCAGTCAGATAAAACAAAAAGAGCAAAAGTGCTAATCTGTTGATTAAACGTCTCAGGGTGGAACGAGTTACACAAAACACTGGGAAGCGTCTTCTTATGGAAACAGAAATGACACGTTTCACCTGCAAGGTGTTGCACCCAAAGGAGGAGTCTGTCGCTCACAGGCTTTTATTTTGTAAAAGTCTGTTGCTCACAGGCTTTTATTTTGTAAAAGTCTGTTGCTCACAGGCTTTTATTTTGTAAAAGTCTGTCGCTCACAGGCTTTTATTTTGTAAAAGTCTGTTGCTCGCAGGCTTTTATTCTGTAAAAGTCTGTCGCTCACAGGCTTTTATTTTGTAAAAGTCTGTTGCTCACAGGCTTTTATTTTGTAAAAGTCTGTCGCTCACAGGCTTTTATTTTGTAAAAGTCTGTCGCTCGCAGGCTTTTATTTTGTAAAAGTCTGTCGCTCGCAGGCTTTTATTTTGTAAAAGTCTGTTGCTCACAGGCTTTTATTCTGTAAAAGTCTGTTGCTCACAGGCTTTTATTTTGTAAAAGTCTGCTGCTCACAGGCTTTTATTTTGTAAAAGTCTGTCACTCACAAGCTTTTATTTTGTAAAAATCTGTTGCTCACAGGCTTTTATTTTGTAAAAGTCTGCTGCTCACAGGCTTTTATTTTGTAAAAGTCTGCTGCTGTCTGCTGTGGAACAGGAAAAGAAAGTAATCGGCGGATCCACCAAACATGGAGAAGGGTACGGAACTTTTACTCGGCCATTTTCATGTTAAAGTTCTTCCAGACGGCGGAGTCGACAGAACCAAAGTCATCTGTAAACACTGCCAAGTTGAATTGTCTTCTCAGCGTAGTAGTTCCAGTCTAAAATATCACTTAAAGGCAAAACACACAACTGATAGCAGCAAGTCATTCAAGGAAACAGACAGTGGAGCGAGGCTTCTACATAAAAACTACAGAAAGATGCTGATGTTAAAAGTGTGTTTGCACAACAAATGTTATGGCACTTTCATTCATATGGCAGCACATTTAAAATAAAGCTAAATGCTAAAAGCTATACGCTACTTTTGGATTCATTTTTGGATTCTGCGTACAAATGCGATTAATCGTGATTAATCAGGGAAATCATGTGATTAATTAGATTAAACATGTTAATCGTTGCCCAGCCCTAATTCTTTAACATTCGTACTTCCCAGAGAGGTGATCTCAGATGGATAACAGATAACAAACGGCCCCTCAGATAACACATTTCCTCAGAATCCTGATTTGCATCAGAGTTTGGGGGGTTTTCTGCTGCCAGTTTCATGAGCTTCAGTTTGGCAGCCTGAGTGATCCTAAGAAAAAGATTCCTCCAGCTCAGCTCCTGCCACAGCGGAGGAACAAAGACAGCGGCTCAGATGTATGGGGGATGGTCGGAGCCGGGAAACACTCCTGCGTCTCCATATCTGAAGCTGCAATTCCTCCAATAACCTGTTTGTGTGAAAGCAACTGAGCGAACTGATGGAGAAAAGAAGGAAAACTCCACGTTTTCAGCTTCAGTGTGAGGCTTCCCTGAGGAGAAGCGTTGGGAAACAGTTGGAAACCCTGAAAGAAGTGAAAGAAGTGAGATAAAGGTGAAGTGCTGCTTCACATTCCAGAAACAGCTGAATTCCTGGAGGTTTTTCAGGCCCACAGGGCAGCTGAGACACCGAGTGGAAAGCCGGCAGGGGTGGGCGGAAAAATCGATTCATCTACATATCGCGATTTTTAACGGGATGATTTAAAAAAAAATAAATAAAAAAATAGATTTTTCTCCCCTGAATCGATTATATTACGTCATATCCGTGTCCAGATAAACTTCATCAATTCATCACATTAAGTTATGTTAAAACTAGCCCACATTAGTGCTGTGTGGACATTTTAATTCATTTTGTAACTGTAAACTTTAAAAAATGCTGTACACGTTAAAGGTAGGGGAGGAGATCCTGGATTTTGAGTCCAGCGAAGCGGCATTTTGAAAATACACCGGCAAAAAGTCCCAAACTCTTTTTTCAGACTTCCCCCCGAAGCCACGCCTCTACAGTACATGAACGCGCAATGCTTGTTCACGAGCACGAAGGTGCAGCAAGCATCGACTGGTTTGGCTAACTTTTGCTAACTTTTTCTCATGGCGGATTCACAGGTAAGAAAATATCTTTCAACATCATAATGAAGCGTTTAATGATGCTAGGTGCTAGCCAAGCTGGCTCTAGTTTAGCTTCCTGCCAAGCTTCTGGAGGGGGAGGGGGGAGCAGATTGCAGTTTGATAGACGCATCAGTATCCAATCATTGTGAACGGTCCGTTCAGTATGATTGGATAGTGTTTTTCCTGGATTGTACGTTCTAGAGGCCACTAAAACTTTTCATATTTGTGTCAAAACTTTTAATTAATTGGTTGCAATGGGGGGGTGAAGAGTATTTCAAGCAATATGTAAAAAAATGTTCCAGAAACTGGACTGACTGACAGACTGATGTGCATTGTTAATGGGAACGACATTCATTCTAGAAGTGTATGATTCAACTTGTTTGTTTTTTAAGGAGGAAGAAAATTGCAATTACTGATTATATCGAATCACAATACTTGTAGAATCGCAATTATCAAGAATCGTGATACAAATCGAATTGTGACCAGAGCATATCGCCCCACCCCTAAAAGCCGGAGTTACAGCCGACCCGTGACGTCAGAATGGCGTTTCAGGCCCGGCGCTTTGCCTTTAAAAGACGCCGCAGCATGTTGTCGTGCACCAGTCGATTTCTGTAACTTGGGTGCGCTGAGAACGACGAACCGGACGAAATAAAATGGTCACTAAAATAATGCATCCTTGAGGAAAAAAAAAACGTGTTTTTGCATAATATAATATTTTACAAATGTGCTGAGCCAGGGGGTGCCGAGCTATCTCACGGTGGGGCCTTGGCACCACTAAAAATACCCTAGCTGAGCCCCTGGGAGCACGTAAACTCCCAGAACTGGTGCACAGAGATGGGCAGAACTTTGGGGAAAGAGGGAGAGTTCTGTAAGAATGTGTGGAAGAAGCTACGGGACAGATACCTGAAGGCAAAGGAGAGGGCAGAGACTAGGTGTGGGGATGCCGGGCGCCGCCTCCATTAAACTGCTTTAAGCTAACGCAGCCGTGAACACTCACAGCAGCTATTTCTGAAGCTGTGAAGGATCCAGAGAAGGCGGCTCTGAGCTCATTACCAGCCGAGCCCAGCGAGCTTTTTACTGAACTCTGTGAGAGAAACACGTCACATGATGGCCTCTGATGTGGCTCATTAGAGAAAGACAAACCTCTCTTAAAGGTCTCCAAAGGAACCGGGTCCTCACAGCAGTTCCAACTGCCAACGCTTCATGTTGATCCGGTTATTTTCCTGCCCCTCAGAGATGTGAATCTGCAGTTCAGGAGCAGAGAAACGTGGCTAAAATAAGAGGGTTTTCTTTAGTGTTTGGCTGACTTCTCTGCCTGCTATCAGAGGATATCAGAGATACAGAACCCTGTTTCTGTAGCTCCAGGAACACTGCTGGGAAAACTTTAGAGTTTAGAGTAAACGCAGTAACTAACGGTACACATGCATCACTGCGAGTTACGCTGTGTACATCTGCAGCTTGGTCCATCACTCAGTGGGGTCACATGGCACTGAAAGGATCAGATTATTAGCCGCCGTTAGCAGCTGTTAGCCGCCGTTAGCAACCGTTAGCAACCATTAGCAGCTGTTAGCCACCGTTAGGAGCCGTTAGCCGCCGTTAGCTGCCGTTAGCAACCATTAGTAGCTGTTAGCCGCCGTTAGCAACCTTAAGCAGCTGTTAGCAGCCGTTATCCACTATTAGCAACCTAAAGCAGCTGTTAGCAGCCGTTAGCCTCCGTTAGCCGCCGTTAGCAGCCGCTAGCAGCTGTTAGCTTTCACCTGACTCCAGGACCTTTGTCCTAAAACACCCAAAGAACACTCAGTGGGGTGACATGGCACTGAAAGGATCGGATTATTGGCTAAATTACAATCAGAATAAGCTGAGTAAGGGTAATTCTCCTTGGATATCTGGCGGTGAATGAATGGGATCAGAGGCACAAATCGTGTCACACCCCGGTATGATAGGTGGCGCTGTACCCATTCCAACTGTTGAAAGATGGAGAACGCAGAGCAAGATGAAGCTACGTCCCTCTACATTTGGTCTGTGATGAGCTGCTTGTTGCACAACACAACACAGCTAACGCAGGTAAACACAGCTAACGCAGGTAAACACAGCTAGCGCAGGTAAACACAGCTAACGTAGGTAAACACGCAGCTAACGCAGGTAAACAAAGCTAACACAGGTAAACACAGCTAACGCAGGTAAACACAGCTAACGTAGTTAAACGCAGCTAACGCAGGTAATCACAGCTAACGTAGGTAAACACAGCTAACGCAGGTAAACACAGCTAACGCAGGTAAACACAGCTAACGCAGATAAACACAACTAACGCAGGTAAACACAGCTAACGCAGATAAACACAGCTAACGTAGGTAAACACAGCTAACGCAGGTAAACTCAGCTAATGTCCGTAAACACAGCTAACGTCCGTAAACACAGCTAACGTCCGTAAACACAGCTAACGTCTGTAAACACAGCTAACGTCCGTAAACACAGCTAACGCAGGTAAACGCAGCTAACGCAGGTAAACACAGCTAACGTCTGTAAACACAGCTAACGTCCGTAAACACAGCTAACGCAGGTAAAAGCAGCTAACGCAGGTAAACACAGCTAACGTAGGTAAACACAGCTAATGTAGATAAACGCAGCTAATGCAGGTAAATACAGCTAACGTAGATAAACGCAGCTAACGCAGGTAAACACAGCTAACGCAGGTAAACGCAGCTAACGCAGGTAAACACAGCTAACGTAGGTAAACTCAGCTAACGTCCGTAAACACAGCTAACGTCCGTAAACACAGCTAACGTCCGTAAACACAGCTAACGTCTGTAAACACAGCTAACACAGGTAAACAAAGCTAACGCAAACATCTCAATAAAACCTCAGTGAAAAAGCTTTTTCTAATTATAATTGTCTCTAAGTGTCTGTAAGTTGAGGCAACTGCAAAGCTTCAACCTCCATGTACTGGATTTAAACACTTTTATTGATCAAAACAGGAAAACAGACAGAATTCTTCCAAAGCTGCTTCCAGTGTAAAACCCTCCATCTTTATGAGATCCTGGGCTCTGACATCAGCGAGCTAATAGCAGCTAACTGTGAGCCAACAAGCAGCATGATCAACAGTTTCCACCCAGAGCTGAGTCGTGCACTTTCCTCCCTGCAGCGCTCGGGCTGTTATTATCTGCCCGGATCGTTATTATCTGCCCGGGTCGTTATTATCTGCCCGGGTCGTTATTATCTGCCCGGATCACACGGACTTGTGGGCTTATAAAGGAAGGAGTCCAGGTTTCTGCTGGATCTGCGTCCCTCACACAGAAACCTGCAGAGGATCGGGACACCCCGCTCTCCTTTTTCTGATTTCCAAACGTCCTCGTTTCATGTGCTGTAACTTAGCAACCAATGCAGTTTCCAAAGTGAGCACTTTGTGTGTTTAAGAGTCTCCTTTCACAGCAGGAACAAGAAGAATGCTTTTAGTCGCTGTGGTCCGTCAGAGAGCCGCACGGCGTGGAAATCCAGTCAGACTGGAGGTTTAAAACAGGACTGCAGCCCAAGCTGGACGGTCAGCTGCTGAGGGACGCCTGCAGCTCGCTGGACACCACTTAGATCCGTCCTCTGGACTTATCTGGACATGTTCTGATGACTAGAGCGAGATATGTGACAGTTATGGAGCTCAGACGCACATTAGCAAAGTGTTCAGGAAAACACAGCTAACTGAACACAGCTAATGCAGGTAAAAAGCAGCTAACGCAGGTAAACAAAGCTAACGTAGGTAAACACAGCTAACGCAGGTAAACGCAGCTAACGTAGGTAAACGCAGCTAACGCAGGTAAACGCAGCTAACGCAGGTAAACGCAGCTAACGTAGGTAAACACAGCTAACGTAGGTAAACAAAGCTAACGCAGGTAAACACAGCTAACACAGGTAAACACAGCTAACGCAGATAAACACAGCTAACGCAGATAAACACAGCTAACGCAGGTAAACACAGCTAACGCAGGTAAACACAGCTAATGCAGGTAAACACAGCTAACGTAGGTAAACACAGCTAACGCAGATAAACACAGCTAATGCAGGTAAACAAAGCTAACGCAGGTAAACACAACTAACGCAGGTAAACACAACTAACGCAGGTAAACACAACTAACGCAGGTAAACACAGCTAACGCAGGTAAACAAAGCTAACGCAGGTAAACACAGCTAACGCAGATAAACACAGCTAACGCAGGTAAACACAGCTAACACAGGTAAACACAGCTAACGTAGGTAAACACAGCTAACGCAGGTAAACAAAGCTAACGCAGGTAAACACAACTAACGCAGGTAAACAAAGCTAACGCAGATAAACACAGCTAACGTAGGTAAACGCAGCTAACATAGATAAACACAGCTAACGCAGGTAAACACAGCTAACGTAGGTAAACGCAGCTAACACAGATAAACACAGCTAACGCAGGTAAACAAAGCTAACTGAACACAGCAAACGCAGGTAAACGCAGCTAACGCAGGTAGGCTGAACTTAAACAGTTCAACGACGAGGAGTTAAAGTTCAGATGGAAAGAAAAGGAACTGAAAGTTAAGCAGCAGAGTCGCTGCAGCAGGTCACACAAAGCTGCAGATTATGGGAAAAAGAACCGCGACCTGCTCCTTTAAAGCCAAAACGAGCCGTAATGCTGCATGTTGGAGTCCACCCTGAACACACAGAGCCTCCCTGTTGGTTCATAAAGCATAAAGCATCTCTGTGGCCCGGCAGCTGAGAGCTGGAACCTCATGTACAAGCCAGAGTTCAGCCGGAGTTCAGCCAGCAGAGACGTGGAGTTCAACCCTGACAGAAGTTTAAACCTTGGTCCTTAGATAGAAGTCTCAGACGTTCCAGCTCATAAATGTTGGGACCGAGGCAACAAAAGCCAAAAGAACACGATGTAACTAATCAGGTTAGTAACCAACAGCTCAGTCACACGATTGAGAGCACCTTAGAGAGGCAGAGACTCTCAGAAGTAAAGAGCTTCAATCTGCAAGAATCTCTACAAAGAGTCTACAAACTGGAGCAACTTCAGAAAAATGTTCCTCAGATTTTAAATGTTCCCTCATCCACAGATTCAGAGAACCTGGAGACATCTGTGTGACCTTCAGACCTGGGTGTCTGTGACCTTCAGACCTGGGTGTCTGTGACCTTTAGACCTGGCTGTCTGTGACATTCAGACCTGGCTGTCTGTGACCTTCAGACCTGGCTGTCTGTGACCTTCAGACCTGGGTGTCTGTGACCTTCAGACCTGGGTGTCTGTGACCTTTAGACCTTTTTAATCACCCGTTTTTCCTCCAACTTCTTGGGTTTTGGTTTGTTCCCCATTATTAAAAGTTAAATTAATGAGAATAACAAACAGAAAGGAGGAAACAGCCAAATAAAGTAGAATTTATGCTACATGTGCCTCAAATCTGCATCAGGAGCAGCAAGAAGCTGCTGAGCTGTGCACGTGAGCGTGCACACAGATATGTATGTGTTTGACCCTCGACCTCTGAGGACGGAACAAACAGACGTCCAGCTGCTGGAGGTCAGCCGGCGTCGGGAGGGAGTGAACAGAGTCAGAGGATTGTTTCCTGCTGCTTCCTCCGCTGGGAGAGTTTGTTTCCCTGCTTCCTCAGCGCTTCTCCACAAAATATATATATATATATATATATATATATATATATATATATATATATATATATATATATATATATATATATATATATATATAGTGGAGAAGACACCTCGGCTTGTTTCGGTAGCTGTTCAACATGAGGAGAGAAGCTGAGATGAGGCTGAAGAACCAGAACAGGCCCGTCCAACAGATCAGAACCTTCTTCAGGAGGCAGGTGACTGTCCACAGAAGAGAAACACAGAGGCTACGCTGCTACATGCTAACCGCTAGTTAGCCACAGAAATACAGAGGCTGTGTTCCAAACCGCATACTTCTCTTACTTCTCCTACTACTCCTACTAACTTTCTGAGTTAGTAAGCGAGTTTGAGTAAGCAGAAGTTCCCGGATGCATACTAGATTCTCCTAAATGTTGGGTATGCATCATGAGGTCACTACTCATACTCAAACTACCCAAGATGCAACGTAACGTGATGTCGCCGATCGTCATTTCCTGTAAAAACGGCAGTTTCAAGCTAGCTACAACGAGGGTAGGTTCACTTCCTGTTTTCAAAACAAAAGCACCAATTGTATGGTAATGGCTTTCCCTATGATAAAAGGCAACGGGTATTTTATTTTGTGAAAATAACAGGAAGTGCGTTAGCTCACTGCGGCTAGCTTTAGCAGCGCCGAATTCGTGGGAACAAAATTGTAAACAGCCGGTATTTTGTCAGGTTTTCAACACGTTGGGGATCTAAACGACTACTTTCTCACCTGAAAATGTTTCAAATGTTGCTAAAGTTTACAGAGTTTAGAGCTTAAGGGAAATCAGCTTCAGTATGTAGTATGCAGTATGTAGTATGCAGTATGTAGTATGCAGTCTACAGTATGTAGTATGCAGTCTACAGTATGTAGTATGCAGTATGTAGTATGCAGTATGCAGTATGTAGTATGCAGTATGTAGTATGCAGTATGCAGTATGTAGTATGCAGTATGTAGTATGCAGTATGCAGTATGTAGTATGCAGTGTACAGTATGTAGTATGTAGTCTACAGTATGCAGTATGCAGTCTACAGTATGTAGTATGCAGTATGTAGTATGCAGTATGCAGTATGTAGTATGCAGTATGTAGTATGCAGTATGCAGTATGTAGTATGCAGTCTACAGTATGTAGTATGCAGTATGTAGTATGCAGTATGCAGTATGTAGTATGCAGTATGTAGTATGCAGTATGTAGTATGCAGTATGCAGTATGCAGTATGCAGTATGTAGTATGCAGTATGTAGTATGCAGTGTACAGTATGTAGTATGTAGTATGTAGTATGCAGTATGCAGTATGTAGTATGCAGTCTACAGTATGTAGTATGTAGTATGTAGTATGCAGTATGTAGTATGCAGTATGCAGTATGTAGTATGCAGTCTACAGTATGTAGTATGCAGTATGTAGTATGCAGTATGCAGTATGTAGTATGCAGTATGTAGTATGCAGTATGCAGTATGTAGTATGCAGTATGTAGTATGCAGTGTGCAGTATGTAGTATGCAGTTTCGAACACAGCCAGAGGCTACGCTGCTACATGCTAACCGCTAGTTAGCCACAGAAACAGGATGGACACATTACAATAAGTCCTTAAAGGAGCTGCAGAGTTCTGGAAAATGTCTCCAAACTCATTGGACGGAGCTTCATCCTGTAACGATCCTGAACCAGGAGAAACTTAAAGGGACGAGCCCCCAGAAGTCCCCCCCACTGCCTCAGCTCTGCCCCCCCCCCCCTTCCGGATTAACCAATCAGAACCCTTCATTTACTCCCCCAGTCGCTCTGCCCAGAACTCTTAATTAAAGTAGTAAATTCACATTTTTGTGGCGCGGCTGCGGTGAACGTGAAGCGATAAAAAACAGCTCCTGAGAGAAATTACGATTAAATGGTTATAAATGACTTAATGTCTGCTGCAGGAGACGTTTTAATGCCGAATTAACTCCGGCTTCAGCTCCGAAGGAGAGGAACAGAACATTCTGGACCCTCATTACTTTCACCGCGGGATGACATCACAACTGCGGGACGTTCTCATTGGCTGACGGGTGGAAATACTGCTGACTCAGCGTGTTTAAGTGTGATAATGTATTAATAAGCATGTGCCACAGAGACAAAGTGCTTCAGATTAAAGACACACATGTGATCAATACTCCACAGTGAAGCCCGGCGATGCTTTCCCAATAACCCGATAATGATGAACCATCAGCTCTGAACCCGAGTGAGACGCTTCCAGCTGCTTTAAAGGTGCAGAGGAGGCTCCATTTCATCTAAAACCAGGCCTCACCGTGACCTCTGACCTCTTCATTTCATCTGAGGTCTCACACCAGAAAACAAACACACCTGATAGTCCACATTAAGTTACAGGATCTGGGACTTTTGCCTGTAAAATGTTGCAAAATAACACAAGTTCACCATCAAATGAGTCAAATTAAAGCCTCAAACTGAAGCTAAAACACATCGTGTCGGATTTTAAATGGAGAAAACATCAAAAGATCGCTGATAAAGGTTAAATCTGTTCTTTTCTCTCTGAAGAAAGGCTTCCACGTGGTGTCAGTGAACGCACCAGAATAAAACCAAAGGTTTAACACACTCGTTTGGTGTTATTTTCCACATCGATTCAGCTTTAAACCTCATTCACGCTGCACTCTGCCAGCAAAGCGACTGAAATTCAGCTGTAAAAGATAAAAAGCCAACACAGATTGTACAGAGTTAACCAGCTGCTTCTGAGATATTATTCATTTGTGACATACAAACTGAGCAAAAGTCTCCTGCATTCCTCTTTAATCCAAGCTCCTGACTATGGTTTCCTCTGTTCATGCTAACTGACTCTTCTTTAGCTTCTTTAGCTGCACGGGACACCGAGCAGCAGCATTCTGGCCTCACAAAATGGCCGTGCCATCCCATAATGCCAATGTCAGTAAGGCCGTTAGCTCATGCAGCTGACAGAGACGCTGTTAGCTCATGTAGCTAACAGAGACGCCGTTAGCTCATGCAGCTGACAGAGACGCCGTTAGCTCATGCAGCTAACAGAGACGCCGTTAGCTCATGCAGCTGACAGAGACGCCGTTAGCTCATGTAGCTAACAGAGACGTCGTTAGCTCACGTAGCTAACAGAGACGCCGTTAGCTCACGTAGCTAACAGAGACGCCGTTAGCTCACGTAGCTAACAGAGACGCCGTTAGCTCATGCAGCTAAAAGAGACGCCGTTAGCTCACGTAGCTAACAGAGACGCCGTTAGCTCATGCAGCTGACAGAGACGCTGTTAGCTCATGTAGCTAAAAGAGACGCCGTTAGCTCACGTAGCTAACAGAGACGCCACAGCCATTATAACGAACAGCCTTGCCACTTACTATTAAGCCCCATTGTACCGGCTTTTTGGCTGCAGTTCCACCAGAATTCCACTGGGGGCGTCGGTGGAGACCAGAATGAATGGGGCCCAATGGAGCTAGATGCTACAAATGGTCAGTTTCACCTAAGTCTCCTCAAGAGCGCTCAGATTTGAATGTAGTTTCTGAGAGCTCAACATGGGTTTCAAGTCAAAAATCTACTGAACGAGTACATATATCGCTTTGATTTCTTACAGGTTGGCTTCTTGTTGTCCTCCACGCGCTAGCATTGTGCTAATGACAGCGCTCGACCAGAATTACGACCAGAGGCACCGCTTGACGGCTGGCTCCATACCAAGCGACAACAGAATTAAGATGGACTTTTTCTGCTTATGTTACCACAGCCTAAGAATCTGTGATGTTACCACACATTCTCTCTTACTACAGCTCTTCCTTGAAAACGCTGCTGCCTTTGAGACCAACAACAAGCAGGATTGTTGCCGTAAAGCGGCATCTCCGGTCGTAAGCTATGGATGACGTCACATACACTTCAAATCCTTTTTTTAAGCTAATGAGTGGCTCTAAAAATCTAAAACTCAGCCATGGGTATTTTCTAAACACCCTCTTTCGAACACAACATTCGAATTACTAGAGAAAAAATTATATCTTGAGATAAGGGCACGCTAGGGCGTATAGCTCCATAGAACTCCATTCATTCTGGTCTCCAAAAATTGAGCGCCCCACGTGGAAAGAGGGTGGAACTGCAACCAAAATCGCCTCGTTGGAAACCGGAAATGCACCGTGAGTGGCGAATCTGTACTATTATAGAATCTGTGGTGCCGCCGTTAGCTCACGTCATTAGCTCACGCAGCTATCAGCGACGCCGTTAGCTCACGCAGCTATCAGCGACGCCGTTAGCTCACGCAGCTATCAGCGACGCCGTTAGCTCACGTCATTAGCTCACGCAGCTATCAGCAACGCCGTTAGCTCACGCAGCTATCAGCGACGCCGTTAGCTCACGCAGCTATCAGCGACGCCGTTAGCTCACGCAGCTAACAGGAAGCGTTTATATGGAAGATGTCCGGGTGAAATTTAGAGGCCTTCTTCCTATTTCTGGACTCTGAGAACAGATGAAACTAACAGAGATGAACACTGAAGAATCAGGATCTGATTAAAGACATTTTACTGATTCTTACTGACGTTCATTTTACTGATTTTCTGTTGGTTTTATGACAAAAAAACATGAAAAATATCGCATGTTGGAACAGCTTTGTTCATAGTTGGGTTAATAAGTTCAGAAAAGGGAAAAATAAAAGAAAAACATGTGGAAATGTGATGTCATCAGTCATGTCACCACATGTAAATCAGGTGATGAAACTTACTTTCTTCATAAACAGTATTTTTCACTTTTCACTTTATCGCCGACTGGTTCTAAAATGTTTGAATCTCTAAAAGTCAAAAACTCGGCAGTTAAAGGGTTAATAAACACACAACGTGAGGACGGACGGTTTCACGGATCCTCAGAAGATCTGAAACTCCTCCTGGTGTCCACACTGCCAACCCGACGGTGCCGGGGTTAAAGGTTCGATTCCCTCTGGAGCTGAAGCAGAGGAACGCACACGTGTGGAAAAAGTGTTATAAAATCTACATGATACCATCCGTCACGTTCTTTTAAAGAAGCTGAATGTAAAACCTGATGTGAAGAACTCGAGCAGCTGTGTGGATGTTAATGTTGGACTTTAAATATTTCTGCAGCTGCTTCAGGACTGAGTGTCGGGAGCTTTTTAGACATTTACTGAAGAAACTACGCAGCTAGCAGCAAAACATCGGCTCATCTGAGGCTCTGACGGGTGAAGATTTGGAGATTTCTTGGTCTTAAATGATGGTTAGGGTGTAGAGGACAAAAATAAGGACAAAAGTAAGGGACAAAAGTAAAAATACAACAAAATAAGGACAAAAGTAAGGGACAAAAGTAAAAATATAACAAAATAAGGACAAAAGTAAGGGACAAAAGTAAAAAAAATATAACAAAATAAGGACAAAAGTAAGGGACAAAAGTAAAAATACAACAAAATAAGGACAAAAGTAAGGGACAAAAGTAAAAATATAACAAAATAAGGACAAAAGTAAGGGACAAAAGTAAAAATACAACAAAATAAGGACAAAAGTAAGGGACAAAAGTAAAAATATAACAAAATAAGGACAAAAGTAAGGGACAAAAGTAAAAATATAACAAAATAAGGACAAAAGTAAGGGACAAAAGTAAAAATACAACAAAATAAGGACAAAAGTAAGGGACAAAAGTAAAAATATAACAAAATAAGGACAAAAGTAAGGGACAAAAGTAAAAAAAATATAACAAAATAAGGACAAAATTAAGGGACAAAAGTAAAAATATAACAAAATAAGGACAAAAGTAAGGGACAAAAGTAAAAAAAATATAACAAAATAAGGACAAAAGTAAGGGACAAAAGTAAAAATATAACAAAATAAGGACAAAAGTAAGGGACAAAAGTAAAAAAAATATAACAAAATAAGGACAAAATTAAGGGACAAAAGTAAAAATATAACAAAATAAGGACAAAAGTAAGGGACAAAAGTAAAAATATAACAAAATAAGAACAAAAATAAGGGACAAAAGTAAAACAATATAACAAAATAAGGACAAAATTAAGGGACTAAAGTACAAATATAACAAAATAAGGACAAAAGTAAAAATATAACAAAATAACTACAAAATTAAGGGACAAAAGTAAAAATATAACAAAATAAGGACAAAAATGGGACAAAATAAGACACTTGTGGATGTCTCCTTGGAGTCCGTGATGTCCTCACTGCAAATGATCGAGCTAGCAGCTACAAATCATGTGAAACTAATTTTATTCTTGTGTGTAAATAATAATTCAGGTGATTTCAGAGCTTCTGAAAATGTTGATGTTTAACATGAAAACGGCTCAATTCAATTAATTTTTATTTATAGAGCGCCAAATACAACAAATGTCATCTCAAGGCACTTAGATAATAAAGTCCAATTCAAGCCAATTGGAATTCAATTAATTGTAATCATAATTCATAAAATAATCCAATTCGTTCATATAGAGCCAATTCAAAAACAATTTCCTAGCTAAGGAAACCAACAGATTGCACTGAAAACCTTTTTGTTTTTCGGTCCAATCTCCCGGCCTGAGCGTGCCTGAGGCGACTGTGGAGAGAAACGACTCCCTTTGAACAGGAAGAAACCTCTGGCAGAACCAGACTCACTGTGTTGCTTTAGTATGTAACACCGACCTGAAGATGACGGAGCTGGGGACGAGCAATTATCTCAAAGAATAGTGAAAATGTTTCACTGAAAAACGTCTGTAAATCTGGCACTGATGCACTGACCGATGGCCCTTTACTGCAGGTCTACCCCGTCCCGGCTCACTTTCACGCCTCATACTTTCAAACAAAACCCAGTGGTGCCCAAAGATTAAAAAAAAGACCTGTTTGGTCCTAAAATAGCCGGCCTTGTGTGTCAGGACATTTTAGTGTTTGAGTCGGTGATAAACGGAGCATTCAAAGGCTGAAACAGCTCAAACCAACAACGGGTCACCACCATATTTCTACGCATTACCGTTAGCATCGAGAGCTCGCTACAACGGATACGGTCTGTAAGGTTAGCTTTCCCATGCTAACGTAGCATTAGTTTGTATGGAGAGCAGCTGCTGTCAGTGCAGTTCAGTCTGTCAACATTTCACTGAACAATTTAAGAGGAAACAGCTAAAACAATCAGAACAATGGAGATAAAACTGTTCACTTTGTATTCTCAACAAAACCTGTCCTCAAGAAGCTAACGTTAGCTTACCTATGCTAACGTTAGCTTATCTAGGCTAACGTAGCAGCTGCTGTCAGTGCGGTTCAGTCTGTCAACATTTCACTGAACAATTTAAGAGGAAACAGCAAAAACCGATCAGAACAATGGAGATAAAACTGTTCACTTTGTATCCTCAACAAAACCTGTCCTCAAGAGGCTAACGTTAGCTTATGTAGGCTAACGTTAGCTTATGTAGGCTAACGTAGCAGCTGCTGTCAGTGCAGTTTGTCAACATTTTATCAAACAATTTAAGAGGAAACAGCTAAAACAATCAGAACAATGGAGATAAAACTGTTCACTTTGTATTCTCAACAAAACCTGTCCTCAAGAAGCTAACGTTAGCTTACCTATGCTAACGTTAGCTTATCTAGGCTAACGTAGCAGCTGCTGTCAGTGCGGTTCAGTCTGTCAACATTTCACTGAACAATTTAAGAGGAAACAGCAAAAACCGATCAGAACAATGCAGATAAAACTGTTCACTTTGTATTCTCAACAAAACCTGTCCTCAAGAGGCTAACGTTAGCTTATGTAGGCTAACGTTAGCTTATGTAGGCTAACGTTAGCTTATGTAGGCTAACGTAGCAGCTGCTGTCAGTGCAGTTTGTCAACATTTTATCAAACACATTTAAGAGGAAACAGCTAAAACAATCAGAACAATGCAGATAAAACTGTTCACTTTGTATTCTCAACAAAACCTGTCCTCAAGAAGCTAACGTTAGCTTACCTATGCTAACGTTAGCTTATCTATGCTAACGTTAGCTTATCTAGGCTAACGTAGCAGCTGCTGTCAGTGCAGTTTGTCAACATTTTTTCAAACACTGAAGGTTTTAAACCTAAAAAAGTGATTTCTCTTCATTTAAATGACATTTTTGAGTATTTTCTCCATGAAAATAACCCTGAACACTTCGGATCTGAAAGCACAGACGCAGTTTACTTAATCTGTTTTTTTTTATCATTCATCCTTTGCTCTGCAGTGAATTTGCTGCTGTGAGTCACATCGTTTCAGATGCTGCCTGCTGAATCTCAGCCTCTCCAGAAACAGAGGATGATGTTTTTCTACCTTCATCATCGCAGCTTAAAGACGCAAAGAGACAGAGGCCGACTTCAGCTTTCATCTCACGCCGTTTATGTGCAGCAGGGAATAAATATGTTCAACCAAAGCTGTCAGAATGCTGCCGGGGCCGCCGGATCGAGGACGTTTGGGGCCGATGGAGAATAGGATGGAGTCTGATGGAGTCTGATGGAGTTACAGGGAGAAGCAGCAGCTCCGAAATTTAACTTTCAGTCAGAGAGTCGGACTGTTTCAGCCTGAGATCAACCAGAATCCGATCAGAACCAGAATCCGATCAGAATCCGATCAGAACCAGAATCCGATCAGAACCAGAATCCGATCAGAATCCGATCAGAACCAGAATCCGATCAGAACCAGAATCCGATCAGAACCAGAACTCCTCAGACTGGAACCAGAACTCCTCAGACTGGAACCAGCAGCAGCTCGGGGTTCGTTTCCTCCTTCAGGAAAAAGGAGGAAAAGTGTTTTTATTTTGGTGGAATCAGAAACTAATGAAGCTGTGATTGATCCGGCTGATTATTGATCTCTGCCGCAGGACCCGTCTGATCAAAAGCAGATGGTCCTGATCGGCTGATTGATCAGCTGATTATCTGAATGATTGATTGGTTGATTGATCTGAACTGTCAGGAAGTAAAAAGCTGCAGGAGAAGTTTGATGATTTATTGATACTCTGATTAATCTGTTTCTGTGTTTTACTGGAACATCCTGCGATGATCAATCGGTTTGATTACTGATCGGTTTGATTACTGATCGGTTTGATTACTGATCGGTTGATGAAGCCACTGATCTGAATTGAATCCATCTGATTGGTCTTCTTATGGATCAGAATCTGACCTTTGGGATCGCTCTGATTATTGATCGGCTGAGCGTCTGTTGGACTCATCCATCATCGCTTCACTTATTGATCGATCGGCTGCGTTTGGGACATTTTTAATATTCAGTTTGTTGGTTTTTCATCATTATTGATGACTGGCTGTTTGGTCACAGAGCCCTGATCTGTTTGTTGCTGAGCTGATCACATCATTGATCACATCACTGATCCCTGAACCATCATCTGGATCAGTTCTCTGGGATCAGATCCCTAACTGGGATCAGGTCTCTGGGATCAGGTCTCTAACTGGGATCAGGTCTCTGGGATCAGGTCTCTAACTGGGATCAGGTCCCTAACTGGGATCAGGTCTCTGGGATCAGGTCTCTAACTGGGATCAGGTCCCTAACTGGGATCAGGTCTCTAACTGGGATCAGGTCTCTAACTGGGATCAGGTCTCTGGGATCAGATCTCTAACTGGGATCAGATCCCTAACTGGGATCAGGTCTCTGGGATCAGGTCTCTAACTGGGATCAGGTCTCTAACTGGGATCAGGTCTCTAACTGGGATCAGATCCCTAACTGGGATCAGGTCTCTGGGATCAGGTCTCTAACTGGGATCAGGTCTCTAACTGGGATCAGGTCTCTGGGATCAGGTCCCTAACTGGATCAGGTCTCTAACTGGGATCAGGTCTCTAACTGGGATCAGGTCTCTAACTGGGATCAGGTCTCTGGGATCAGGTCCCTAACTGGGATCAGGTCTCTAACTGGGATCAGGTCTCTAACTGGGATCAGGTCTCTAACTGGGATCAGGTCTCTGGGATCAGGTCTCTAACTGGGATCAGATCCCTAACTGGGATCAGGTCTCTGGGATCAGGTCTCTAACTGGGATCAGGTCTCTAACTGGGATCAGGTCTCTAACTGGGATCAGGTCTCTGGGATCAGATCTCTAACTGGGATCAGGTCTCTGGGATCAGGTCTCTAACTGGGATCAGGTCTCTGGATCAGGGACTGCGGGCCGGTCTGTGGATGCGTGCACACGCACATGGACGCGCGGATGAAGGCGGATTCAGAAGAACTCGGAGCTGAATTCGGACCGCAAGCGGCAGAACCTGCCGCGGCTCCGGCAGGTTCTGCCGCTCGGACGTTTTTTCCGCGTGTCCGCTGCGGGTTTTCACCGTTTTTCAGCCGCCTTTCCCCCCTTTGTTCTTCTTTAATGGATCGGCGTCTGGAGCCGCGCTGCCTCGCAGCCCCCCGCCTCCCCCTCTCCTCCCCCAGCCTCCCCCACCATTCTCCCCTCCAGCCCGCAGAAAAACACGCTGAAAACGCCTCTTTTACGCACCGAACGCAACACTTTGAATTAAATGGAAACCGCAGCGCACCGCGCTGACTGAGGCCGAGCCCCGGGGGGGGGGGGGGGGGCAGCAGCCCTACCTGGGGTATCACTGGGGTATCAGCCGCCCCCGGCCCCACTTCTACCCCCCCACCACAGGCAGAAACACAGAAGAAGGGGCATTTATTTCCAGCCGTGAAAAGCGGCTCAGGACGCTGCTGCGGCGGCGGGGAAACGAGGCGTTTTCCCCCCAAACATCCACTCACACATACCCCCCACCCTCACCAGATACCCCCAGACCCCCAGACCAAGACCAGCACAACACAACACCCCCTCCCCGGCCCACAGCCCCAGCACCCCGCGGACATACCTGACGGGAACGCGCAGAAAAGTCCAATCAGTTATTTAAATCCAAAGTCTGCCGCTGCCTTTCTCCTTCTTCTCCTTCTTCTTCTCTTTCTCCTTCTTCTCCTTCTTCTTCTCCTTCTTCTTCTCTTTCTTCTTCTTCTTCACCTCTTTCTGCTCGCGTGCAGGCTGAGGTGGTCCCGCAGGGCGGTGGGGGGGCTCCGGCCAGGTGAAGCGCGTTACAGCAGAAAATAATCCAGCTCCGGTTCTCTCTCAGCCTGCCTCGGCTCGGCTCGGCTCGGCTCTGCCCGCTCTGCCCCTGCTCCAGCACGGACTGCCCCCCGGCCGGACCGTACCACTCTGCACCGAGCCGGGGGGGGGGGGAGCAGAGATTACCTGCCGGCAGATAAACCAATTAAACAGCGACTGAGCGGCTCAGAGCGCGAGGATCAGCGCGCGCGGTGACGCACGGAGACAGTTGGGAGATTTCAGGTGAGGGACAAACAGGAAGGAAAGCGCGTTCAGAGAGGAAAGCAGCTGTGGGACCCCCCCACGGAAAGAGCGGAGTGGTTCAGTCCGGGCTCCAAATCTGATGAGTCTACTCCAGATGTGGAGAGAGAGAGAGAGAGAGAGGAGAGAGAGAGAGAGGGAGAGAGAGGGAGAGAGAGGGAGAGAGAGAGGGGAGAGAGAGAGAGAGAGGGAGGAGAGAGAGGGGAGAGAGAGAGAGGAGAGAGAGGAGAGGGGAGAGAGAGAGAGAGAGGGGAGAGGAGAGAGAGAGAGAGGAGAGGGAGAGAGGAGAGAGGGAGAGGAGAGGAGAGGAGAGAGGGAGAGAGAGGGAGAGGAGAGAGGGAGAGAGAGAGAGAGAGGGGAGAGAGAGGAGAGAGGAGAGAGAGAGAGAGAGAG